>NW_025350540.1:0-10364 GCF_016433145.1 Gracilinanus agilis
GAAAGAAAGAAAGAAAGAAAGAAAGAAAGAAAGAAAGACATAATGGATAGTGTCATGGAGTCAGGATGATTAGGGTTCAAGTTCATCTTTCATCCTGTCTGTAAAACCCTGGGCAAGTTGCTTGACCTCTCAATGGCAGGGACATCAGTGTATGTGCTCCGCTGTATTTTTAACCATTTTAAACTTTACTTTCTTGTCTTAGTAACAATTCTAAGAGAGAAGGGCAAGGGTGAGACAAATGGGATTTGCCCAGGGTCACACAGCTAGTACGTGTCTGAAGCCAGATTTGAACCTGCCCCTGTCCCGACTCCAGTTCTGTCACTCTATACCCTGTGCCTCCTAGCTGCCCCCAATTTCACACCTTTTAAACATCCTAACATCTACAGTATGGTTATTGTACCCCTCTGGTTATGTCTATGAGATACCCAAACCACTTTTGTTTTGCTCAGTTCAGTCAATCAACAAACAATTTAACAAATTCATGAAGGTAAAAGAATTGAATCCAAACTGCTCTTCCTCACGCGGGGGCCAGAAAACAAATGGCTTTGCTCCCCATCTGTTTGAGCTAGTGTTGTGTAGACCCAACCTATGACTCTAACATAAAACAACCTGTTTCAGCTGACCTTTGGAAATGGCTTGGAGTTCCTCAAGTGGAAAGAGCAATTTCGGTTAGGTTGCTTGGAAAAAGGATGTTTCAGGGCTGCTGTGTGTGGTGTCAGGAGACTCCAGTTGAAGCAGGTGGAAGAGTTAATGAGCAGAATTGATCATGACAGGTAGGAAAATTGGCTGTCATACAGGGAAGTGGCAAGAACTCCAGCTGACAGATATATATGGGGAGAATGAAGGGGAAAGAGCTTTGAAAGGAAGGAAGATTGAGATAAGCAATGGTTGGGAGTGGAAGAATAGCTCATAAAGTAAGCATGGGAGTGGGGAACTGATGCCAAAAGGCACTTCTAGATTGAGAGAAGGTCCAATGCACCATAATGGAAATGTGTCTTAGAGCATTATCTTGGACTACTCATTTTCTTCCCTCAAGTGAAATGAGGTCTAATGGAGAGTTTCAGCCTGACACTAAGCAGCCTAGTTTTGTTCACTTATCCCCACCATGAACTATCTCCTACCCTAAGTAACTCCCCTCCTTCATCCTCATCAGTGAGAACAGCAGAGGAAAAATGGGTGTTTGTTTCAGCACAGGTTATATCCTATCTTGTGTCCCAGACAGGGCCGTTGAAGGTCTGAGTGACTGACTGGCAGACCTACTCCTCCTCAAGTCAAGCTTGCTTGAAATAATGAGATTTTTCTCTGGCTGTGTGTTGGGAAGTTATACAGGACCCAAAAAGCTTGAGAGATGAGGTTATATAAGATTTGAGGAAGTCAGTCAATGGAGATGTTTGGGTAGAGATGTAAAAGGGATAGGATGATATGGCGGAAAGAGCATTGAATGTGAAAGACTGAACCTAGGGGTCACTAAATCCACATTTAAATTCTGACAAAGTCATTTGCTATCTGTGGACTTCAGAGCATCATTACCCTTTCCTGGGCCTCAGTTTCTTTCACTGTAAAATGAACAATTCACAATAGCTGGCCTCTACCATCCCATACTTTTGACTTAAGCACCTGGGGAAAATTCACTCAGGGAGAAGAGTATCGTGGTTCCAAGGGCAGTCTGATGGAGGAAATATTCATAGAAATGTCCTCTACTGTGGTTCATCCATCCATCAACGAGGATTTATTAAGCACCTACTATATGCCAAGCACTCCACTGGGATCAGGGGATATGAGTTCAAAGAATAAAACAGTTCCTTCTTTCTTCATTTCCAAGATACTCAGACTTATCCACACCCATGGAGCTTGCTGTAAGACTTCAAGAGGAGCAGGGAATGGCATCCACATGGAGAAGGAAGCAGATACTCATATCCTCTTGGGGAAGGAGAATTCTCCCCAGTCTCCCACATGCTAGAACCTAAGGCACAGTCCTATTTACCACCTGCTAGTCTGACTCAGGATTCCTGGTACGAATACATTGTCCACTTTGATAATAACCATTTCTGGAAACTCTTGTCCCTGGTGGGAAACTGAGAGAAGAAGATCTATCTTTTGGGCAGAGGGATGTATATGACTGATGTACTAATAGCTCCGGGGTCTAGCACAGTGCCTGGCACATTAATAATGATTGATTGATTGTGTCTAAGGCCCAGGAGATGGAAGGATAGACTTTGCCTGATCTTTGAGTTTGGACTGGGCTGTAAGATCTCTTTGTAGTTTTTCTATTTTAGCCCTTGATGTATCATTATTACTCCTCAAAGTGGGGCCATTCATTCTGTCTATATAATATTTCTTAAATAGAAGAGGCCATCTCAGAGGATGTTTTTTCTTGGGTGTATGAGAATCCATTGAGGGGGAATACTGGGTCTCAGTTGCGTCTACCACTCTTTCATGGCAAAGTCCCAGCTGAGAAGAGGAAGTAACCACTGGGGTGAGGGGGCAGGTGGGAGGTAGAGATTAGAACAGAGAAACACTCAATGTCGAACAGGGTTTAAAATATCCTCTTTGCATCATACTTGTTCTTAATTGACACCAACCACTGAGGGAATGATTGGTCACAGCAAGGCTCCAGCAAAACAGATCATTTCTTGCAGGCGTTTGAGATTAATGAAGCTCGTGGTGGGCCCATCACACCAAAGTACGGTTGTTCCCTGCATCCAAGGCTCCCTTGAAGGACTGAGTCTTGGGAGTCTTTTTTTCTTCATCTCTGAATGTGGAATACATTTCAGTAGTTAATACTGGGCTCTTGCTGGGCTGACAAGAGCTGAATGGCGAATGGAGCTTAGCTCCCAAACTACTTGTTGTAAATTAACTCTTAATGTAATGAATTCATTAAAGGGCAGTTAGGGCTAAAGGATGTGCACTGAAAGCCTAATTTCCAATTAATGACAATTCATAAAAGGTCCCTATTTGCGCAAATTTTTGATGGAAAGTTCATTTTGGAGGAGTCAGAAATAACCATTTCTCCAAAGTGGACTCCATGTGCATTCTCAAACCCCCATGGATTCAATTCAATAACAATTAGCAAGCATCTAACATGTTCAAGGCATTATTTTCAATCCTGGGGATTCGAAGGTTGGAAATGTTTCAAAGAGTTGACATGGATATTCTCAAGGACATCCGTGCCAGGATCTAAACCTTCTTTGATACCACCTAGGGTTCTTCATTGGTTTGCTGGTTTCCCTGCAAAACATGGATGTACATTCATAGATGATCAAATGGCAGATCTGAGCATGTCACTCCACAAAATTAGGAATCTCCAATAACTCCCTCTTAACTTAAGATAAACCACAAAATCTTCTGTCACCAAAACGACAAACTTCTCCTTCAAAAAACCTTTTCAGTTGGGTCCAGTCAGCTATACCAGACTTGTCAAGAAGTTCTCCCCTTTGTGCCCTCCATAGTCTAGCCAAACTGGCCCATTTGCTGTTCCTTGTCCATGACTTTCCATCTCCTCTATTCTTGGACATTAGTTGGAATGTCTTCCCTTGCACACTCCACCGCCATCCCTTAAAATCCTTCATTTCTTTCCAAAATCATCTTAAGCAGATCCTGATCCTTCCAAGACGGCTTCCCTGATTTCCTCCCAACCCCCAATCCCTAGTTACTAATTCCTTCCCAATATTCTTTTCCTGGTATAAAGTTTGCATTTGCTATGCTACGTGCAGACTAAATCCCCCAGATGAATGTAATATTCTTTTTTTTTTAATCCTTACCTTCTGTCTTGGAGTCAATATTTTGTATTGACTCCAAGGCAGAAGAGTGGTAAGGGTAGGCAATGGGGGTCAAGTGACTTGCCCAGGGTCACACAGCTGGGAAGTATCTGAGGCCGGATTTGAACCCAGGACCTCCCATCTCTGGGCCCGGCTCTCAATCCACTGAGCTACCCAGCTGCCCCCTGAATGTAATGTTCTTGAAGGAAGGGGGTTTCGAATTTGTATTTCCAGAACCTAGCACAATGTCTGGCACATAGTAGGTGCTTAAAAATGTTTATTGAGTTGTGTACCACACACACATACACACAAGTATGATATAGCACACATTCTTAAAGCCTGAGGTCATTATAATCCTCCATTCTTCCATTTGTCAAAAGGCATCCAAATATTTGAAAGACATGAGAGCACATACTCTTTTTGCCTAGGTTACCCTGATTGTACCTGAGCCTTTGGGGAAGGCAGAAAGCTCTATTGAAAGCACCCACTGGGTGCTTCTCGTTTGACACTTTACTCTCTATAGATCTACACAAGGTTAGAACTAGATGAATATTTTTTTGATCAATCCTGTTCCTCAGCAAGATTGTGAACTCCTTACAGGCAGAAATGATGTTTTATTGAAACTTTATATTTATCTTATATATGTATGTATCTATTTGTACACACATGTGCACATACTCACACACACACTTCACATAGCCCTCTAGAAAGCAAAGGTCTTTCATTAATAACTATTCTCTGAAATCTTTACAACAAAAAACTCAAAGGTCTAATTATTCAAATATTCAAGGAACTAAATCAATTGTACAAAAAAATCAAGCCATTCCCCAATCAATAAATGGGCAAGGGACATGAATAGGCAATTCTCAGATAAAGAAATCAAAACTATCAATAAGCACATGAGAAAGTGTTCTAAATCTCTACTAATTAGAGAAATGCAAATCAAAACAACTCTGAGGTATCACCTCACACCTAGCAGATTGGCTAAAATGACAGGAGGGGAGAGTAATGAATGCTGGAGGGGATGTGGCAAAATTGGGATGTGAATGCACTGCTGGTGGAGTTGTGAACTGATCCAACCATTCTGGAAGGCAATTTGGAACTAGGCCCAAAGGGCTTTAAAAGACTATTTGCCTTTTGATCCAGCCATAGTATTGCTGTGTTTATACCCCAAAGAGATAATAAGGAAAAAGATTTGTACTAAAATATTTATAGCCGCACTCTTTGTGGTGGCAAAAAATTGGAAAATGAGAGAATGTCCTTCAATTGGGGAATGGCCGCACAAATTGTGGTATCTGTTGGTGATGGAATACTATTGTACTGAAAGGAATGATGAACTGGAGGAATCCCATGTGAACTGGAATGACCTCCAGGAATTCATGCAGAGTGAAAGGAGCAGAGCCAGGAGAACATTGTACACAGAGACTGATACACTGTGGTTCAATTGAACATAACCGACTTCTCTACTAGCAGCAACACAAGGATCCAGAGCAAGGCTGAGGGACTTATGAGAAAGAAAATGAGCCACATTCAGAGGAAGAACTGTGGGAGGAGAAACACAGAAGAAAAACAACTGCTTGAACACATGGGGTGATGGGGATATGATTGGGGATGTAGACACTAAACGATAACTCTAGTCCAATTATCAACAATATGGAATTAGGTCTTGATCAATGAGACATGTAAAACCCAGTGGAATTGTGCTTTGGCTAAGGTGGGTTAAGGGGGCTTGGGGGAGAGGGAAAGAACATGAAATATGTAACTATGGGAAAATATTCAAAATAAAAATTAAAAAAAAGGAAAAAATAACTATTCTCTGAAAAGGACAGAATTAAAAGCGGCTTTCTAGATGTGTGGTCTACCTATGTGAACTAGGATCCAATGGACTGGTTTTGTCTTCTCATGTTTTGACATCAAGTAGACTTGGTCATGGCTTCAATTACATTCCAGATGGATTCACTGCACCAACAGTAGGAAACGTCCCCTATATGGCCCTTCTATGAGTCTGATGTATGACCATAACCAGTGTTCATAATAATGATCCAGGGTCTGAAGATGGAGGTAGCTGGCTGGAGAAGGAGCACAGGATCTGTAATCAGGAACCTTGGGTTCAAAACATGCCCCTGCTACTTACTAGCCAGTGATCATGGGCAAGTCACAAACTGCCAAAGACTCAGTTTCCTCATCAGTAAAATGGAGAAATTCTTGTTTATAATACCTAGTTCTCGAAATCTGAGGGAAATGTTTGCTAAGCTTTAAAATGCTACATGAATGAATTGTTATCCAGTGTCATTGGATCCACAACAGAAAGGTTGCGTCATATTGGGTGTAGAAAGAGTATAAAGCAGTTCTCATTGCTTTATGGTGCTTCATTCAGAATCTAGTCATTCTGCCAAATTGGATGATAGTCCTTTCCTGCTGTCCTAATTTATCTAACTCTTGTTTGTCTTTCTGTAATCTTCCAGGGATCTTCCAGGAACAATCACAATATTGGATCAACAAACAATCAACATCCTCTTTCCAATGTAACCTTCCATTGGGATCCATGTAGCCCTAAGGCTGTTCATCTGGTATCCCTCATCTTGCCAGATGGCCTTACTACCTCCTTTTCTGACATGTCCATTGTCCACTTGAAGTAGATTTTATTATTATCCACATCTTACAGATCAGAAAATGGACACTGGGAGAGGTTGTGATTTTCACAGGATTACTCACACAGCTGGCAAATATTTAAGGAAGAATTCAAATTCAGCTCTTCTTGGCTCCATGTTCAGTACTCAATTCTGTTTGCCAAGAAGTACTAAAAAGGACATTGTTGGAAGTAACACTTTGGCATTATGGAAATCTATCCCAGTTTTCCAAATTTAATTGTGTCTATGTTCCTTCTCCTCTTCAGTTCTGGATCCTTCTTATTTTCCTCTTGTTTCTCCAGATTAGTCAGTGAACTCATGCCTGCCTATCCTTGGATTGCATAATCTAGGTCACAACCCAAGAAATATGCATTCTTTTTTTAATTTATTTTTTTAAACCCTTAACTTCTGTGTATTGGCTCCTTGGTGGAAGAGTGGTAAGGGTGGGCAATGGGGGTCAAGTGACTTGCCCAGGGTCACACAGCTAGGAAGTGTCTGAGGCAGGATTTGAACCTAGGACCTCCCATCTCTAGGCCTGACTCTCAATTCACTGAGCTACCCAGCTGACCCCCAAGAAATATGCATTCTTGCTGAATTTGTTTCTCCTTTGTGGATTCTATAGAATAGAAATGACAAAGAAATCAGCACAGCCTAACTCACCAACAGTACTCCTGTAGGTCATTACTAACCATAGCAAGTTCCTTTTCTATTTGGACTCCATTCTGTGCCCTCCAGGAAAATGGTGAATTCCTGTGGCAGCACACGAATGCCACAACTACTTGATGCAACTTCTGTGTGGATATCCCAAAGCCTGAGGCACAAACTTCTCTTTCTAGTTGCATTGATTATGGAAATTTGTATTTTGGGGGAAACTGCATGGGACTGACTTTAAAGTGTGAGAACTTGGCATAAGTCTGTACCCCTCTTTCCTTTTTTAAAAGCGACTTCCCTGGAGTCACAGAGCCAGTAAGTGGGTATGAATAAGGAATTTTGAAGCCTTTAAATGTTACTCAGTGGTTATTATCCTTCCCAGGAGGTTGGCCAATGGTTGATTTTATTTTGACATGATTATTCATGAAAATGATATTTGTGCTCTGATTCTTTAAAATGTTTATAATCCATGTCTGGTATGCAGGGCAACTATATGAGGCAGGACATTATATTCCCCATAACACTTCATTCTTTTGCCATGTTGGTTAACAAAGTCTACTTTTTTCCTTAGGTGGACTGAATGAGTTTATGCAGTTTGTCAGGTGTACAGACAGTCAAGAAGTAAGAGTCCCATACTATTAATGTCACAAGGGACTTAGGGGTCATTTAGTTCAGTCCCTCATCTAAAAAGATGATAAAACGGGGCAGCTGGGTAGCTCTGTGGATTGAGAGCCAGGCCCAGATATAGGAGGTCCTAGGTTCAAATCTGGCCTCAGACACTTCCCAGCTGTGTGACCCTGGGCAAGTCACTTGACCTCCATTGCCTGACCCTTACCACTCTTCTGCCTTGGAACCCATACAGAGTATTGATTCCAAGACGGAAGGTAAGGGTTTAAAACAATAAAATAAATAACTAAAAATAAAAATAAATTTAAAAACTTGATAAAACACAGACCCAGAGAAATTAAATGAACTGCCTAGGGTCACATAACTATTAAGTGGTTGAGGCAGAATTTGCACCCAAGTCTTCCTGATTCCAAATTCACCTCTATATCCCACTGTGCCTACCACAGCACAGAGCTGACACTGGGATAGAGAGGTGCCAGATATCTCCTGAGAAGGTAACCACTGTTCACTGTATTATCATTTCCAGAAAGTCTGTGGCCAGATTCCAGGTCAACCACAGCAATTCTTTCACAGAATTTTGTAGCAAAAAGGAGCTCAAGGGATCATTCCCTCCAAATTGTATCCGAACATGAATCCCTCCTTCCTCTCAGCTGGCAAGTCAGTGTCCAGCCTTCACTCAAGGACCCCCACGCCCAGTAAAGAGGAATTCCCTCCTTTGGGAGGCAGCCTAGCCCAGCTCTGGGCAGCTCTCCTTGTCAAGGAGTTTTCTTAAATGGGATTGAAATCTCTCCTTCTCTCTTTCAATGACTTCCAGCCATTGCTCCTAGTTTCCCTGGGGGTTAGAATAAATCCAAGCCCTTTAAATGCTGGGAGCCATTTGTCATGCTCTCCCACCCCCAAATCTTCTCTTCTAGCTAAAGATCGCCATTTTGTTCAATCCATCTTTCCATGGCCTGGGCTCCGATCCCCTCCCCATCCTGGCTACTCTCCTCTGGATGAACTCCAGATCATCAATGGCCTTCCCAAAATGTGGCACCCAGGACTGGCCACAAGCTTCTAGACTGGCCTGTCCAGGAGAGAGAATGGAAGAGTCTCCTATCCTCTACTGCCACCGCAAGCCATTAATTACTTGTCTCTGAGTGAACAGAATTAGTCACTGGGGTCCAAATTTGAATAATCTCTTTGGAACACCAAATCCTCTGCAGGGTGCAATGCTAATTATGACACTAGAAAGGCGAGACCTTGGGTGAAGAAGACTGTGAAATGGGATAGACTAGGAGAAAGCAGGAGAAATTGGCAGAAGGGGAAAAGGGGGAAACAACAGGGTATCCGGAGAGCCAAAGAGGACCTCAGCAAAGCAGAGTGGAGGGGCTGCAAATACAGAGACTAGGAAAGGGGAACAAGGGGCTGGTGAGAGGGCAGCCAGGAGCGAGGCAGAGAAGGCAGCCAGTCAGGCAGCCAGCTGAGAGATATGGCACTTGGGGGCTAGGAGGAGGGAGTCCCACAGGGTGGGAATCTTTGCAGAGCTTTAGTAAATGCTCTAGAAGCGAGATTCTCAAGGGAAGGGGAAATGGGAGAACAAACTCAGCGTCTTGACTGGAAGGATCATTTCAGGACCCATCCCAAGCTACTGGTAACGCTTTCCAGCACAGCTGGTTCCTTGGAGGAAAACTGGGAAAAACAAAATGAAACAAAAATGAAAAAAATACTTTTCAGAGTACAATGACCACAATAATATAAAGAAAAATGCCATTAAGGACATTGTGGCTCAGACAAATGCAATGAGCAACCTTGGCTCTAGAGAGCCGATTATGAAACACACAAGTCTCCTTTTGGTAGGAGAAATGGTGGACGGTAGACATGGAATGAGGCATACATACACTGGGAGAAATGGCTAAGAAGTCTGTCTTTTGGTTCAAAGAGTGTCTGCTCCAAAGGAGGGCTGTCTTTGTTTTGGGGTGGTGCTGAGAAATGGCATCAGTGGAAAAAGAAAACATCTATCTATGTGCATATCAACATGTACACATGCAAAACACCTACATGTATACCTACCTACGTATACATGTGTGTCTATAGACATATTGTACAGCTATTGATCTATATTGATAGTGAGACAGACAGACAGACAGACAGACAGACAGACAGAGATAAAGCCCTGCTCACCACAGAGCAAAAGGGCTTCAAATTCTGTATCTTGCACTTGCTTCCTGAGGGATCTGGGCAAATCTATTCAGATCTCGAGGGCTCAGGATTCTGGTCAGGAAAATGAAGGCTTGGGCTATAGCTGTGAATTCATGATCCTATGAAGAGTGAAGTTTCTGAATCTTTTTGCATGAAGCTTTGGGCAAAGCAGTGATGCTGGCAGACTGAGTAAGCTAAGACAGAGACAGGCATTTGTTCTTGGTTCTGACTTTCTGTTGCACAAATTGGCAAAATGAAACTCTTCACTTAAGGCAGAGAAATGGATGCCTCCTTCCTCTCAATGGTTAGGGAAGTGATTGTCTTGATCAAGACAAAGCCTGGGGCAGTCAGGTGGCTCAGTAGATAGAGCTCCAGGCCTCAAGATGAGAAGCCCTGGGTTTAATCTGGCCTCACACAGTTCTTAACTGTGTGACCCTGGGTCTGTCACTTAACCTTGTTTCCCTGGCACTGTACCCTCTGTTTTAAGGTTGTTACTAAAATAGAAGATAAGAGTTTT
>NW_025350541.1:0-4573 GCF_016433145.1 Gracilinanus agilis
ATATATATATATATATATATCAGCTCTTTTGTGGAAGCAGAGAATTTGAATTTGAATGGATGCCCATCAGCTGAGAAATGACTAAATCAGTTGTGGCACATGATTGTGGGGGAATATTATTTCACCATAAGAAATGATGAATAGGTTAATTTTAGAAAACCATACAACCAGTAAGTATGTGAGGCCTGATTGAGCCTGAGTCTTTTGGACTTCAAGTCTAGTGTGCTAACCTTGAATCATTGCTCAAGGTCATACAGGGACCTGGACAAAGACATGATTAGAATCCATGTCTGTTATCCCTAAATCTGTTCTTTTTACCCCTTAATAGTCTATCTTATGAGTCTCGGTCAGAGATATTTACAAATAGTACGTCTGTGATTCATGCAGTCTGGCCTGGATATATAGTGACCAGTAGAAAACAGTTTCTATATCAAGGATAATCTGTATAGTATGAAATATGGTATTTAGGTTGTGCAATGCCCTTTCAGTCTTCCAGAGGCTGATGAAGCACTCTCATGTTTTAAGACTCGCTAAAACAGAGTGGTGGTGGTTCAAATTCATGTTATCCTCATTTACTCCCAGAATCCTATCCAGCTTGGCAAATTAGTCCAAGTTGGCCTCTGGGGCTTACAAAAAGATTGGAAATTTGCAAGAAATCCTAGCTTGGAGAGTATATGGGAGCACCTGAGATGCATGAAAATGTTAGGATGATGGGAATGGATCCATGCAAAATGGAGCCCATATTACCCTGGAGGATCTCACATCAGACCAGTAGCAGTCTATTAGCTTTTTGTATCCAACTGTTGCTTCATTCCTAGGTTCTCCCTCTGGATGTTGCTTTTCATTTGTCTTACTGAAAAGTGCCAAATCTTCCCAGAGGAGAGCTGAGAAGGAAGGCTCTTTCTAGAAGAAATGACTTACTTCAACCCCTATCCTGAAGGTTCTAGACCTGCTGAAACAGTATCCCACCAGGGATACTGAAACATGTAGACACTGTCCTCTCACAAACTAAGGAAACTCTCCTCCATGCCCTGCCCCTGCATGTATTTTTTCCTCTGGGTCATGCAAGCAGAAAAGAATTCTGCATGTGGGTATAGGAGATGCGTGCAGTCAAAGGCACATATGAAGCATGATGGCACCAACCCAGTGGGACACAGTAGTGCATCATTGTCCACACTGATCACAGAAGAACTCTAGACTACCTGGTAAGTCAATCAACTTCAGATCCAAGGGATTTTTAAAAAAAGTAATTCAGCTTTGCCATCACCAGCATTCCTTTCACTCACCTATCAATAAAGTAAAATATAAAGGACAGCTGGGTGGCTCAATGGATTGAGAGTCAGGCCCAGAGATGGGAGTCCCTGAGTTCAAATCTCGCTTCAAACACATCCTTGCTGTGTGACCCTGGGCAAGTCACTTAATCCCCATTATCTAGCCCTTACCACTCTTCTGCCTTGGAGCCAATACACAGTGTTGATTCTAGGATGGACGGTAAGGGTTTAAAGAAAACCAATCAAATATAAACTCTTCTCTCAGGCATTTGAAGGGCTTCAGCTTTCTAGCCCTATTACTCATTACTCTTCCTCATGAACTCTGGGTATTAGCCCAGCTGGGCTCCACATTGCTTTTCAGACATGGCACTACACCTCCCACTTCATACTTTTTTCACTGGCTTTCCCTAAGCCTTGAAGGAACTTTTTCTTCACATAGTCTCACTCCATCTCTTAGTCTCCTTCAAAACTCAGATCAAGCCCTACTTTCCACAGGAAAGGTGCAACCTCACTCAAATTGCCTCATAAATATTTTGTGTAGACTTACATATGTATGTGGTATGTCCCCCTCTATAGAATATAAAGTTTTTGAAAGCAGCAACTATTCCACTTTTTTCATTGTATTCCTAGTACCTGGAGCATAGGAAACACTTAATAAATGCTTATTGATTGGATTTCCAGACATTGGAATTTGTGGGCCAGTGAGCTATTCTGGAAGCTTGAATTTGGTCACTTAATACATCAATCACCCTTGACAGGCCCTTCTCCAAATTTTTCAATCATAGAATTTTGACCAGATCTATTAGTTAGTGGGACATCCATACTCAAATTCAATGATCTGTCCTCTGAGCAACCATGACATTCACACCCAAGTTGATCTTGGGTGGACTCCTAGACCTCCACTCCTTCCAGGTTAGGTCTAACGAGGAGAGCTCCCTGACCTGTCCAATAGCATCCTGGTGCTGGGTCACCGGGGCCTATTTAAGATACCCCATCAGTGACACTTCTGGTGGCCACTTCCACTGGGTTATTCAATCATTGGGCATGTGATGCTTACACCTAGGCTGCCATAACATTAGATCTCATCATAGACTAGCTGCCATTGCAGGGTTACAATGCCACCTTTGTGACCTGAGACATCTGTAACTGAGATAATTCAATTCTATAATATACTCAATACTTGGTCAGTTCTTTATTTTATTGTGGAGGTTTACATGGCTCATCTCCAACTGGCACTGTCTATGTGGTTAGTCACTGTTTGGATGTAATGCTATGGAAGAGGGAATGGTTTGGACTACAGGACCGCCAGGGAGCCTTTGAACTGAATCTCCCATTGTGGTCAGTCTATGCCTGAAAGAAGTTTTCAGTTTCTGTGGCTTTCCTTGTCACATCTCTCTAATTGCAGTACTCAGCTCCTCTCACATTTCTGGATCATTCTATTCATAGCCTTTCAAGCAAAGCTTCACCTTTCCACAGCATTCTATTATATGGAAGTCTGTTATAACAATGTGATCTACTTGTCCTAGAGGAAATCATGAAACTGTACTGAGACCACCAGAAATTTATGTCATCTAATCTCAACTGGGCCTCTACTGCAACTAGGCAATCTTTCGATTTCTCTCTAATTCATTCCCCATTGTGTCCACTAGTCACAGTTTAATCTTCTCTCCCCCAACTTCTGAGCTAACCCCTCCACACCCACCTTTCCAGGTGAGGATGTTGTCTCATTTTTCACCAAAAAAATATGAGTCATTTGCCAAAAATTCCCTCTCTTTCCTTCTTCATCTCACATCATTCAAACATCTTTCCCTAATATATATTCCTTCATTCTAGATTATGGCAAAGGGTGACTTTTTTTTTTCCCTTGTGGAGGTCAACCCCTTTACATGCACTTTTGATGTAATTCCTTCATTTCTTCCCCAGAAGACTGCTCCCATTTATCACGCCCCTCTCTCTAATTTCTAGCTCATCTCTATATTTTAACTCCTTCCCTGTTTCTATGTCACTCCCATCTCCAAAAAACACCCCTCCTTAGATCCTACTACTGACAATCCTTTCCCTTGATCTCAGCCATAATCCTTTAAAAAGCTAACTACAATAAGTGTTTCCCCTTTCTTTACTCTCACTCTTAAATACTCTGTAGTCTCAGTCCTCATTCTTCTTGATCCTCCGAGCCTTTGATACTGCTGACAACTTTCTCTTATGGCCATGCTGGTGAACCTATGGCACACATGCCAGAGAGGGTTGCTCCCTTCCCCCTCTCCACGAGCACCTGAAGACATTTTTATTTCTCTAATCACCCATCCCTCTGCCTAGCAGCCCAATGGAGCACTTCTTCTCTCCCCTGTCTGGGCAAGGCAGGGGGCTCACATGCAGCATGAGGGTTGCAGTTTGGACACTCAGTCTCTAAAAGGTCGCCATCATTGTCCTATGGGAAACTCTTTCTTTTCTAGGTTTTTATGGCTCTGCTCTCTCTTATTTCTCCTCCTACCCATCTCACGGATGCTTCTCAACCTCTTTTTGCTGGATCTTTATCTATGTCTTACTCAAGACTCAGTCTTGGCCCTTCTTCCCTTTTTTTTCCCCATACACTGTCCTTCTGTGACCTTATCAGCTTGCAGGTTCAGTTATCATCTCCCTACAGAAGATTCCCATGTCTACATAACCAGCCCTAGTTTCTGAGCTCTAATCACATATTATCCCATAAATGCCTAACAGACATTTCAAATTGGATGTTTCATATGCATCTCAAACTCCACATGTCTAGATCATAACACATTCTCTTTTCCCTTTCCAAACTCTTTTTCCTTCTCTTCCAAACTCCCCTATTATTTTTTTCATTTAACAGAAAGATATTTATTCAACAATAGGATGAAAAGCATAATGAACAAAGAGACAACATTGGTCCAGGTGGGTACATCTCCCTTCACCTCTATATTTACCTAAATGTTTCATCTGGTCAGAACAGAGTGTTGACTCCCTGAGCTATGGAAAGTCCAAATGGAGGAACCCCTCCTTCTCATACACTAGACTTACATAGCCATGAATTGAAGACATTGTCAACTCCCCTATTACTGTTGAGTGCACCATTGTCCTTCCAGTTACCTAGGTTTACAACCTCAGCATTACACTAGATTTCTCACTCCCATTCAACCCCACACATTCAATCAGTTGCCAAATCTCCTAATTTCTTTTTCCACAATATCTTTTGTATAAGTCCCCTTTTTTGTACCCACGCAGTTGCTACCTTCCATCGTCTCTGGCTTGGACAATTGCAATATATATATATATATATATATATA
>NW_025350542.1:0-4061 GCF_016433145.1 Gracilinanus agilis
CCAATGACTCAATGGGTGCCCCAAACTTGCTCTATTTCTTTTTAGCTGGCTTCAGAGCTCTAGATCCTGTGTGTGGAGGGAGTGGGGGTGGAGCGGTTGCTCAGCCCGTGATTTTGTGAGAGCCCTTTATAGCCTGGAAATATCTCGATTCCATGTACCTTCTACGCTGTGCCCTGTTGTGGGGTTCCTCTGTTCGTCTGGACTTGTTTTTATGTCCCCTTGAGGAGTTTTGTGTGTTTCGGTCAGGAGAGGTTAAGAGCTGCTTCTTACTCTGCTGCCATCTTAACCCGGAACCTAGTATATAAAATTTGATAATTTTGAAGAAGCATTGAAGGCCGAATACTGGTGAGATATTAAGGATGATTTTGAACTGTGACTACATAAATCATTCGTATTGTTATTGATTTTCAGAATTTCTAACAGCAGATATAAATGAAAACTATTGATTAGAAAATAGGTACATTGTAATATTTGTATGTTCAAGTAATACACTTCACTAAGTTATGTGTACAGGTCTCCAAGATTAATTATTTTGGCACTTTGATGTAAATGGGGGGATTAATTAATCTACTTATGCTTGTATGATCAAAATAGTATTTTCACAAAGGGAGGTAAAACAACTTTTAGGACGCTGATGAAGTATTATAGATTTTTAAACTGCTAAATTACTCAGAGAGGTCATAAATTAAAGGTTTTGAGCTTTTAAAATCATTATAAAGATAAACATTATTCTGCGATTTAGGGGAGGCATTCATGACCTCATTTAGGTGAGTAGAGAAATATAGCTTCATTGCTAAATATAGGCAAGAGAAGCAGCTATGAAGAGTTAATAGATTGTTGAAATCATAGCCAGTAATATTTGAATTCAAATCCTTCCCCAGAAACTTACTAGCTACATGACATTGAGAAAATAATTTAATCTCCATCAGTCCCAGATCTCATTTGTAAATTGGAAATAATTTTTGAAACTACCTGATATGATTTGTTTGAAGATAAATTTAAATCTATATTTGACAACAAAAATTAAGAGTAGGGAAAATTTAATTTCAATACAATTAAAAGAATATTTAAAAGTTATTTATCAATTCAAGGCTATTATGTACTAAATGTACTATATCCCAGGCACTGAAAGAACTGGGATATGTGTTTAATGAGGCAATATGGCTGATATTTGAAAGATAGTGGACAGTAGAGAAGTGTCATGAATTGGAGTATGTCCAATGTCACAATAAAAGAGTAACACAGAGAGGGAAAGACAAAGTGTATAAACTCTAGGTCAGTGAGATTGCTTCAGTTACTATAAAATTTCTAGGACAGATTATAAAAAATGAAATAGTCTAAAAAAACTAGAAAGCAAACAAATTAAAAAGAGACATTATGATATCATCAAGAATGGGTGGAAACAGGGGCAGCTGGGTAGCTGAGTGGATTGAGAGCCAGGCCTAGAGATGGGAGGTCCTAGGTTCAAATCCGGTCTCAGACACTTCCCAGCTGTGTGACCCTGGGCAAGTCACTTGACCCCCATTGCCTACCCTTACCACTCTTCCACCTATAAATCAATAAACAGAATTTAAGGGTTTAAAAAAAATAAAACAAACAAACAAACAAAAAAAGAATGGGTGGAAACAGCTAAATTTAATAATTTATTTTGAATGATATTTAAACTTTTAGATGAGAAATTAATGAAGATTATGATAAACTATTTCATACTATTCTTTTAGAAGAAAAGGAGAGACAAATTAGTTAGAAATACAAACAGATGAATTTAAATATTGATTTGTGTCTGTATTTCTCGACTCAAAGTGCAATTGTTAATTGTTCCATGTAAACATGGAAGAAGGTACAAAACTCTATAGACCTGTGCAATCTAACACCCTTTGATTCATTATTTGAGTAAAGGCTCAGATAATATACTCCTGTAAACAACACAAGTTTGGAATGAAGAAAATACACTTGCTAATAATCAGTATTAAGTTATATCTTGACATAGCTTACAATTGGGTTGAAACTATTATGATAAATTTGAATAAGGATCAACGTAAATTTTTTCAGCTAGGTACCACCTGGAAAACTTCATATATCATGATAAAGATATATATGTATATTTTTTAAATTTATATTTATATATTTCCCCCCTGAAAAATGAGACATGGAGGTTTATCTTTTGGGTAAATGCCATTTTAATAGGAGTCAGCATTGTGATCTGTCAGCAGACAGTGACAATAAAAATAAAAACTCCAGAGATCTTGTGGTAACTTAAAAGGATTGTATCATCTATCAATAGAGAGGGGATCATCTCCCTACTGCCCCTATGAGGCCTCATCTTGTATAACTTTTTCAGTTTTAGGCACTACAATTTAAGGATATTGATATGTTAGAAAATGTCCAAAAGAGGGCAAAAGAGAATAAAATATTTTTTTTTGTTAATGACATGTATATAACCAGAAGGAACTGAGTATGTTTAGTTTCAAGAAGAAAAAAATCAGGAAGAGCATTATAACTGTTTTGGGGTATTTGAAAAGTTGAAGGCAGAGGGAATAGATGTGTTTTGTTTGGCTACAGATGGTAGAATCAGGTATAATGTTTGGGATTTGCAAAAGTCAAACTTTTAGCATCAGGGAAAAATAATAGTCATAACTCCAGAATAATTTTAACTATTCAAAAGTGAAATGGAACCCTTCAAGTTTTGTTGAGTTCCTTCTCTTTAGAAATCATCAAGGAGTAATAAGAACAATAGGGTAAGATGAACAACTGTAAATAACAACTGTGATCAACAATGTAGGGATCAGAGACAACTGCAAGGGATTCATGATGAAAAAGGCTATCCATTATTATAGAAAGAATTGGGGGAGTCTGAATTTAGACTAAAGCATACTATTCTTCACTTTATTTCTTCTATGAGTTTTCTGTATTGTAAATGATATGTGTGTCATTTCTCAACGTGATGAATATGGAAATATGTACAGTATGATAACATGTATAATATATATTGTTATGCCTGGCAGGATGACAAGCATCTTGGATTTGCAAACAACAGCTTATCAACCATGGAACAAAGAACCCAGCTAGCTGTCAGGAGGTGGCACATGCCAAGTTTCTGTTGGAAGATCCTCTATAAATACTGAGAGCTGAACAGCCTCTGGGCTTTCTTTTCTCTGGGTTAGGGAGGCAGGAGGTTGTCTATTGTCCCGGTCCTCGGAGGAGGGTAGTTTGGCATAGACAGGCAGGGTTCAAACTACTTTGCTAATTATGCCAATCATTTCATTATTGATAAGGCAGCTGAGCCTTAATCACCTAAGAAGAATATTCATCAACATTTCATCATCAACATCTCCAAAAAATCTGTAACATCTTCTGAGCCAGGGGAGACTCTCAAAGTCCCCTGGAGTCAGTACCTTGACCAAATCTCTATTTATATATCATCTTAATTTATTATACTTATTATAGGTTAAAGCTCTATAGGATTCAACTATTTCCCTCTCCCATCTCCCAGTTTCCCTTTCTTTCAGCTTATCCATTAAACCCTGTTAAATCTACAAGCCTCTGACAGGCTTAACTTAGTAAGCTGGTAGCCCACCTTATTGAGGACAAAGTCATCAACTCTTTGTTAAAGTAGTCAGATCTTGGAACCAAGGCCACCTGATCAAATCACTTCAAGATCAAGCTTGAGCTTGGATTGTAAACACTATTAAGGTTCTAGAAAGTCAAGATCAACTTCCTAGTTCAGTGACGGGCAAACTTTTTAAAGAGGGGGTCAGGAACTTCCAGATTAAGATGGTGGCAGAGTAGAAGCAGATTGCTTAACCTCTCCTAACCCACGCATATGGGACTCCTCAAGAAGACATAAAAACAAATCCAGAGGAATGAAGGGACCCCACAACAGGGCGTAGGATTGAAGGTACATGGGATGGGAGCATTTCCATGCTATAAGGGGGTGAAACAGCTCTCACTAAAATGTGAGCTGAGCAAACCCCTACTGCCCCACACCACCTACAGTGCCAAAGCCCACACATCACAGCAGCAAGAGGTAGAAAGTGAAACACCATTTAAAATCACTCTAG
>NW_025350543.1:0-5368 GCF_016433145.1 Gracilinanus agilis
GCCCCGCCCTGCGTGCCGACGCCGCGGCCCGGTACACACCCCCTTCTCGCCTCCTCTCCGACTCCTCCCCTAGAGCGGCCCCGCCTGTGCCTCCTCGCAGTCGCTCTAGCTCCGCCCTCGGTGGCCCTGGAGGACTGGCCGATCCTCCGGCCAGCTGGCACCCAAAAGGGCCGCTCTCGGACCTCCCTCCGTGGCCCTCCCCGTCCGGGCGCCACGTGGCGACATACCTGGGCCGAGAACAGCTCTGCAGTCTCTCTGTCGTGATACCCCCCCACACACACACATACTCATGGCCTCTGTCACGACAGCCCCAGCTTCCCCTGGCCTGGGTGGGATTGTGTAACTCCTATCGCGAGAGGAGTCCCTCCCTGTCCTTACAGGTCCCGGAATCTCAGAACAAAGAGATCCGCTTAGGCTTCTTAAGCCACCTCCTTCCTAGCTTAGCAATTGATTCCATCTAACACACTGCAAGGAGTCATCCCTCTCCTGGTTGAATCCCTATAGAGATTGAGAGCTCACCACCTGTAAAGGCAGCTGGTCCACCACAAGACAATTCTGGTGGATGAGTAGGTTTTGGACACCTCGACAGAGACTGTTGCTGTCTCTACCAAGCCTCATGGCCCAGGCTTTGTCTCCTAGGGGTCCTCTCAGGGCTCACTCGGAGCCCCCGCTGACTGTCCAGAGGAGAACCCCACTGCAGCAACCAGGGTGCTCTCTGCTCAGGGGACACTGAAGACTTTGGGGAGCAAGTGGCTTCAGGGAGACCCCTCACACGGGATGTTCTAGACTAACCCCTTGAAGAGGTAGAAACAGATCCAGGAGAGGTCCAAGGATTTGCCGAAAGCCCCACAGCTAGATGATGTCACCCAGTTCTTCTGCCTCCAGCCCAGGGGTTCCTTCCACCACCGGACACTACCTCTCACGAAAAATATGAGGCAGGTAGAAGAGAGCTCCTGGGTTTTGACCAAGGATCTCGGACTGCAATAAAATGATCTCTAGCTGAGTTGTGCCTCCTCCTATGCCAGCCTGACCGTGTGCTCTCGCTTTGTCATAACCCTCTCCATCCACTGACTACACCACGGACAAGTCCACCAATGAGAATCAGTCCCTCTCCCTGCCCCATTGGCCCTCCTCCGGAAGGAGTGGGACAGGTCAAGAAGTCCCAACCACCTTTTCCACGTCGGTGGCTGGGCATAAGAAAGGACAGAAAACACCGACCTTTCGAGGTGCCCTCATCTGAAGCGGAGCTGGGGAAGAAGGGAAGGATGTTCCCCTGGTCCAGAAGAAGAGATAGAGGAGAAAGAAATGTTAAAAACCACTCTGGGCTTGAGCCTCAGCCCCAAGAAGCTCACTCAGCCCTTCGTTCCTTGCCATCCTGTGCCCTCTCACCACTGCCAAAGTAGCTAGCTGTGTGCCAGCTGAAATCAGTCACCCCTTCATGGAGCCTCAGCTGTTCTCTGGGAAATGGGGCTCTTTTAATGGCTAACTCGTCAAATAGGCTTCAAAATGCCAGGGCTTTTGAAAATACCACGTGCAACACTAGCCAAGCCCCAAGTGTTTATTTTGTCCTCTGAGTCACTAGCCTACACCTCATCAACCTGCATGCTTGAGTGTGTGAGTGTCTGTATGTATAATGTCTGTGTGTATCTCCCACATCCAAGCTTTTGTAGAGGTCATCCACCCTCCTCCTCTCAGTCTCTTAGAATCCCTAGTGTCCTTCAGTGTGCTCAACTCAAATGCCACCTAACTTCCTCCCTTTCTTTGTCTCTCTGTCTCTCTCTCTGTGTCTGTGTCTGTCTGTCTGTCTCTCCCTTCCTTTTCCTCTCCCTCTCCCTCTCTCTTTTTCTCTCCCTCTCTCTCCCATTGCTCCCAACCTAAGGATCAGAAGACCTTTGTTCTACCATTTACTCAGGGCATGCCCTTGGTCAAACCAGTTTCTTCATCTATAAAATGGGTGTAACAATCCCTGACCTGCCTTATTTAAAGGGCCATTCTCCCTTTGTTTTTTCTTATTAATAAGCATTTATTTTCTCTCTTCATCCCTATCCACTGAACAATACAAAAAAACTCATTATGTATAGTTTATTATTTTTCAGTCATGTCCAACTCTCTGTGACTCCATTTGGCATTTTCTTGGCAAAGATAATGTAATTGTTTGCCATTTCCTTTTTCAACTCATTTTACAGATGAGTAAACTGAGACAAACAGGGTTAAATGACTTTTCCAGGATCACACAGGGTTACACAGTAAGTGTCTAAGGCTTTTTAAAGCTAAAATCTCCCTAACTCTAGACCCAGCGCTCTAACCAAGTTAAACAAAACAAATTCCCACATCAGGGCCATGTCCAAAAAATGTATGTCTCGTTCTGTATTTCGAGTCCATCCCCTTTTCTGGCCAGAGATAGGCTGCAGGCTCCACTCTCTAGAATTGTGGTCTGGCACTATATCAGTCAGAGTTCTTAAGGTTCAAAGGACTATTCTATGAGGTCAGAAAATGTGAAAACATTGGTGAGCTATAAAGTCCTAAACAAATGGCCAGTGCAGTCATCTCACTCAATATCAATAACTATTTTTGTTGCCATGCAAAATCCATACTTGGGTCCCCTCAATAACCTGGTTCCTCCCAGAGGAGGGTCAACAAGGCTGAAACAAATGGCCCAGCACGATCTTAGAGGTGACCTGCCAAGTCTTGATTTATTCACATTCTTTCATTCAGAGTATATTTTGATAGGTAGGAGGCAGGCAGGGAGGGGGTGGTAGATTATGCTCCCCTTGAACAGAACTGCCTCTGCAATGTGAGGCACAATGTCAAGAGGGGCAGCCAGGGGGCACTCGAGAAGAGCATTCAACAAGTCAACTGATATTTATTAAGTGCCAACTGCTCTCTGTGTTTGGGGCTGGGAATATAGAGATAGAAAACTGGACAACTGGATAGTTGTTGGTGCCCTCAAAAAAAACCAACAAAACAGGAGAATTTGGAGGAAAGATGATTTGGAGAAGACTACATAATGAATTCCATTTTGGATACATGGAGTTTGAAATAGTGATAGGATATCGAGCTGAAAACATGTGGTCACCCAACACTGGTATAACCTATATCAGACTATTTACTTCCTTGAGAGAGGAAAGGGGAGAGAGAGAAAATACGAATCACAAAATGTCACATGACAATTGTTGAAAATTATTTCTACATGTAATCAAAAAAAGTTAAAAAGTTAAAAAAAGAAGTATGGTCATCTTATAGTTCATAGATTTAGAGTTGCAAGAAGCCTTAGATATCACCTATTCCAAGCCCTTCATTTTATAGATGAAGGAAACTGAGGCTGATGGAGTTGAAATGATGTGCCCAGGATCATACAGATAGTAAATGTGAAAGATGGGATTTGAAACCAAGTCTTATGACTCCAGAATAAATTTGCTTTCCACTGTAGCTTTCTTTCTCCCCTCTATAGTTGGCAAAGTGGGACTGGAACTCAGGAGAGAGATGAGGGCTGGATAAAAGATCCAAGAGTTATCTGCGTAGAGATAATAATTGAACCCAGGGGAACTGATAAGGTTACTGAGAGAAAGAGAAAGAGTGTGTAGAGAGAGAAGGGAAGAGGGCCCAGAGCAGAGCCTTCAGGGACTTGAGCTTGTCGATGGAGGCAGACGGATGATGGTACAACGGAGAAGGTTAAGAAGGAGCCCTCTCACAGGTAGGAGGAAATAAAAACAGAGCAGTCTCCCAAAAGCCAGGAAAGGAGAGAGAATTCAGCGGGGGATGGGGCTGACAATGTCAAAAGCTACAGAGGTGGAGTAGAATGAGAACGGAAGTTAGGGCTTAAAAGGCCACTGGTAAGACTGTAACAAAGAAAATAGAAAGAAGAGCAACAACAAAGGAGATTCCCGGAATACTGTGACCAATAATGTTTGAAAAAGGAGATGAGAAAATACACCTCTCTCCTTTGGAGAGGTGAAGAACTATGGGCATGGAACATGGCCTACACATACTGTCAAACTAGATTCCTGTATTGGCATTAATTTTACCAAATTCCTTTTCTATTTTATTCCTTATTATAAAACACGGCTCTGTGGAGGGGGAAGGAAGAGGGATATATTTGGAAATGAAGGTGATGTCAAGAAAAAGGTATCAACAACAACAAAAATTTAAGAGACCATTTTTAGTCAATTGATGAGGTTTAAAACCAGATCATGAGAGTTTTGACAAGTGAATGGGCAATTTAAAAATATTTATAGTAAAGAGTGTAATAATGATCCTTTCTTGAAGTTTAGCTTTGAAGGAAAGGCGGGCTTGAAAGGATTATATGCTCCAGTGAGAGTTTTTTATGGATGGAGTGGGGGGACCTGAGCATCTTTGTAGGTGACAGAAGAGCCCGAGGATGAGAGAGAGGGAATGGGCAAGGTGACAAGCTCCCGGTGGAGGTCAGAAGGGATGGGATCAGAAGCCAAAGAGGAGGAATACTCTCCTTCTCAAAGACTGGAATGGAGGAGGAGAGAGTGGTGGATACAACAAAGGGGTTTTATGTTGCTGATTTAGGAGGAAAGTCAGAGATACTGGTTAGAGGTTAGGTCCTCTCCAGAGATGGAGAGGGAGGAAAGGAGTGGTTACTGAGATTTGCGGAAAGGAAAAAAGTTTGGAATAGTTGTTATAGAGAGCTTTAGAAAGAAACAACCATGAAAGAATAAAGCACTTGCATTACAATGTGTGGGATGCAGCAAAAAATAGACAGTATAAATTAGACACAATAGTGTAACACTAACTTTGTGATCCTGGACAAGTCAATTGACCCTGTTTGCCTTCGTTTCCTTATCTACAAAATGAGCTGGAGAAGGAAATGACAACCCACTCTAGTATCCTTGCCAAGAAAAACCCAAATGGGGTCATGACCAATTGACACGACTGAAAACAATAACAATGTGACTTTGGATAGGGTACTTCAACTCCCTGGGCCTCAGTTTCCTCATCTATAAATTTAGCTGGAGAAAGAAATGGCAAACCACTCCAGTATCTTTGCTAAGATAACCCCAAATAGGGTCATTGAGTTGGGCACAACTGAGAAACCACGAAACAATATAAATTAGACACAATCGTGTGACATTCTCTAGCAGCACATCAGTAAGAGCAGAGGATATATATTATATGTCTGTATACACATATCCTTACCTTCCATCTTAGAATTCATACTTAAGTATTGGTTTCAAGGCAGAATAGCGGTAAGTCATAAGGGCTAAGCAAATGAGGTTGAGTGACTTTTCCAGTCACACAGTTAGGAAGTATCTGAACCCAGATTTGAACCCAGGATCTTTATTCATGGAGTCACCTAGCTAATGTGTGTGTGTGTATAAAAATTAAGTCCTAGTTTATATAT
>NW_025350544.1:0-4302 GCF_016433145.1 Gracilinanus agilis
CCATCCCTTCCTAGGACTAGGGCAGGGGAGGGGTTGGGATCAATCAATTCACAGCTATATCTTCACCAACCTTGACCCTGGCACCTCCCTACCCTCCCATTCCCAGTTTCTACGTACCCCAGTGTCCAGGTAGTCGTCCCAGATTGTGCAAGTTCTCTGCCTTGCGAACCAGCACCTTGATGCGATTGGCAGTAGATTGATACTGAAGAAGGAGGAAGAGCTGGCCTTGTGACCCCCTCCAGGGTGCCCTGAGACCCGAGGCCACCAGATCCTGGGAACTGTGGCTCTGTAAGGGGCACAGAATCTTCTATTCATATTGAGAGGGTGCCCCCCCCCCATTAACCGTAGGCCATCCGTTCTAACCCAGCCTTGCCTCTGCTTTAAGGAATCTCACTCCATCCCAACCTTGGCAGCCCTCTGCCTAGGTCCCATGACCACAGTCCTCAATTCTTTGGTCCCTCCTTACAGAGTCTGCCCTTTCATTCCATATCCTGGTGGCCACCCCCTCCCCCTCAATCACACCTCTGAATCCCAGGATCCTGCCTCCTTCAGAAACAAGTTGGTGGAAATCTCTGTTGAGAGGGTTGTGGGTAAGCTGGGAACCACCTGGGCAGTGGGAGACTACAGTGTCTATAGAGTCATGCTTCTCATGGTGGGGGAGCTGGAGGTGCTAGGTGGACAGAGGGAGTGGGAGTGAATGCAGGGGGCAAGCAAGCATGACCACAGATGAGTCATGTTCAAGATGGGGAGTAGAGTGTAGCTGTGAGCCTCGGGGAATGTACCCCATGTGCCTTTTCCAGGATTTGGCTGAAAACATTTTAAAATGATTCCCAAGGGAGGCCGATTGATAGGAGTGGGGTTAATACTAAGGACAGGAACAAGATGGTGAGTACCAAAGATGGTGACTGATGAATATGGGGAGTGAGTACCAAGGATGTAGTTAAATACTAGATATAGGGTAGATATCAGAAATGAGTGTAGGCAGCAGTTGGGTGGCTCAGTGGATGGAGAGCCAGGCCTAGAGAAAGGGGAGGTCCTAGGTTCAAATCTGACCTCAGACACTTCCCAGCTGGGTGACCCTGGGCAAGTCACTTAACCCCCATTGCCTAGCCCTTACCCCTCTTCTGCCTTGGAACCAATACATAGAACTGATTCTAAGGTGGAAAGTAAGTGTCAGTGGTGGGTGGGGAGTAAGGACCAGGGAAAGGGAGAGGGAGAGGCAAGTTTGAATGCCAGGGATGGAAGGGCAAGCAGTAGAGTAGGAGATGATGGCCAGAGAAGTTGAAGGGGAATATTAGGGATGAGGTAAGGACCAGAGATGGGAAACGTGTATTAAAGATGGAGGCAAGAACCAGGAATAGAGGTGAATTCAAGCTATGGGAATATAGAGTATCAGGGATGGGTAGGGAGCCAGTAAGTAGTAAGAGGGAAAAGGAGGCAGATGTGGATGCCAGGGATGGAGAGGGAAGTACCAAAGGGAAGAGCTGAGCACCAAGGATATTGGCCATGAGTGCCAAGAATGAGAATCTCAATGAGTGGGGACCATTAATGGAGGAAGCTGAAGTACCGTCAATATAGGAAAGGAAGCATCTCTGAATGGCAGAAATGGAGGGTGAGTCCTAGGGCTGTGGGGGGAAGGGAGCTAAGTAACCAGGTTACTGGGAGCAGGTCTAGGGATAGGGGCGATCTCCAAGGAGGAGAGTGATCCCTAGGAATGGAGGGCGACTCCAAAATAGTCCTGAGCTGCCTGCGGCTTGTTGTTTGTTCTTTCTCCCTCTCTTTTGGGGCTAACAGGCCTGCTGGCCCTGCTGTCAGAAGCTGCTGCTTAGTGAGGCTCCCAAAGCCCCCTGACCTTTTGTAGTTTGTTCTTGGTGGGGGACAGTTCCTGGGTGTAGCTGACCAGGAAGCCGGAGAGAGAATCTGATGCCACCTGGGCACAAGGCAAGAACACTTGGCCCACAAAGCTGCTTCTGAGGCCAGGGAAGTCCCGGCTGTAGAGAGCCATCCACACAGTCAGTCGCCTCACAATCTGTGGTGAGCAGCCCTGGAAGCAGAACCTCTCCTGGAACTCCACGGTGGGGCTGGAAGGCTGCAGGGCTGTTTTTTGGTGCCCAGTCCTGCTCGGAACCAGGCGTAGCTTGACATAGTATCCCCGGCCGGGCAGGGAACTCTGGGGAAGCTCTGACACTCGGATGGTTGTCATAGTCAGCTCTTCTTCCACTGGTGAATAGGCCAGGGAGAAGCTGAGGTGAGGCTGGGAGTGACCAGGGAGGCTGCAGGAAGTTGAGGGAGAGCTGAGCCAGCCCCAGGAGCCAGTGGTGATGGTCCTTCTCCGCTTCCTCTTGAATGGCAGGGGGAAATTAGGAGACTCCGGGGATTGTGGGGAAGGAGAGCCTTGGGCTCTGGGGCTCTGGGAAGGGGGCTCCCAGACGTGGAGGGACTGGTATTGAGGCTGGATAGACATGGCCAGGGGTTCTATAGGGTTCATAGCTTCCAGTGCCAGAGCTGCGGCTGGGATGGGCAGCTTGGGCCGTGGTTGTCTCCAGCGCCAACAGAATCCACAGCCTAGGAGGAGGCTGGAGAAGAAGACAGCACATCCAGCTCCCAGGAAAATCTGCAGGGACACTGGGAAGAGACAGAAGTCATCGATGTGGAGCAAGGAGGGGTGCAAGCCTCCTCTCTCCTAAGCCTTTGGGGGGAAACAGGCTTCTTCTGCTTCTCTTAGGCCCTTGGGGTCTAGCACCCTGTCTTCCTTCTTTCTCTTCTAATGACAAGCTCACCCTTTAGGTCTCTCCTCTAACAGCACTTCCTGGAATAACAGTAACAATAATAGCAATCAAAGGTTGGCAAAGTACTTTATGTATATTATTTCAGGATTGAGGAACCCTCACCCCAGACCATGATTCCTTGTGGGATCTCAGCCATTCAGTCTCTAGACTTTTCCCTTTCTCACCAACAGGCTTGGTGGGAGAAAAGGGAGCTGAGCTTCTTTCTTGACTTATTTTTCCTTCTAGGCTGGACCATGGAGGGAGCCTGGGAGGAAAGGGATACCCAATGAAGCTGGATTAAACCCATTTTCATGTGTGAATAATAAGAACAGGGGAATTAGGTGGAGACTTTCTAGCTGTGTGACCCTGGGCAAGTCACTTACCCCCAGTTTCCTAACCCTTACCATTCTTCTGCCTTAGAGCCAATACTTAGTATTGACTCTAATATGGAAGGTAGGAGTTTAAAAAAATGAGAACAGAGTGTAGCAAAGGCTCTGGGTGCAACAGTTTTTAATATGCTTCACAGTGTTTTCATTGTTACAGTAGATCCTCACCAATGCAACAGATAGGGGAGGTAGTTTATAATCCTCATGTTATAGGTGAGGAAACTGAGGAACACGGCAGCATGGAGGCAGAGCTACGACCTGTGGGCGAGCTCCCAGCCCAGGGCTCTCTCTGTCATTCCACACCCTCCCCTGACTGGGCATCAGTACCAGGCAGTTCCCTTCCCTCACAAGGGACCGTTAGATCTCATCCGGCTTCCTTCTCTTTGCTGATTCAGAAATGCCAATCTATAGTCCTCTCCCAGGAACTGGAGAGGCAAAGGGGGAGGAGAGAGCAAGGAGGGATTGGCGGGCTGAGCTGTGGGCTCACCGGTGATTTAGGTCCATAGCTTTAAAGCCAGAAGGTCCTTCCAAGGCCATCAAGTCCAATTCCCTCACATTTTACAGATGAGGAAACTGAGGCTTATAGCAGTTAAATGATTTGCCCATAATCACATAGCTAGTAAGTATTTGAGGCAGTATTTGAACTCAGGCCTTCTTGACTACAGGTCCAGCTGCCACCTGAAGAGACCCAGGAGATCATCTGCTCTACTGTCCGGGAGTCCTAGCCACAACTTTCCCAACAAACAGTCACCCAAACCTCTGCTTGAAGACTTTCAGGGATGGGAAGCTCACTACCTCCTCAGGCTGCCCATTCTAGTTATGGAGAGCTCTGATTCTTAGAAGATTGTTTTCCCCTTGAGCTAAACTCTCCCTCAGTGCATATTCTGCTCATTATTCCTTTTTCCCTCGGGGATCAGTCTGGGCTCTTCTCTGCCCCATTCCCCAGAAGGTCTTTAATGTATTTCATATATAACTGAATATGTTTCCTTTTTACTTGTGCCTGTGATTCATCCCTTCACTGAGCGTAAGGACTACCACAGCATCTGGTACATAGTAGGCACTAAATAGATGCTTATTGGATTGAATCAAATTAAAATTTGATTCTTTCCCATATGGTAGCCCTTTAAGTATTTGGAGACAACTATTTG
>NW_025350545.1:0-13599 GCF_016433145.1 Gracilinanus agilis
TCTCTCTCTCTCTCTCTCTCTCTCTCTCTCTCTCTCTCTCTCCACCAACCTCACTAGGTTATTGTGAGGATTAAACAACATAATATTTGTAAAGCATTTAGCACACTGCCTGGCATGTATTAAATACTTAACAAATAATATTCCTTTCTTCCCCCTTATTGTGTTTGAAACTTTTTCGTTTGAAGATGCTATTCATGTTATTTTAACAACTAAAATGAGCTATTCATGTTATTATAATGACTAAATGAGCCACTGTGTAGCAAATACATCTATGAATTTCAGACCTAAATTTTCATTATGCTCCAGTCTTCACCAGCTTTTTCTTCCTACCTCCTGATAAAAGTCCTTTTCCTAGAATTTTGCCCAATGTTATTCTTGAGTACTATTTCTATTATGTAAGGACCAGTGTTATATAGCTTTGGGCTTATACATTTTGCCCTCTAGGACTTTAGAGGAATCTACTGCAAATATAATATTCAAGTACTTGTTCTAGAGAGAGAGATGCTAGTTATCTAGTTCTTTCTAAGTCAAGCCAGAGATTTTGTAACCATTCCTATGAACAGTGCAATAGACCAGGTATGGGAGACTTTTTTAGTTGTCAAAACAAGTAGTGTGAGAAGACCAAAGCCAATTATCTATGATACCAGAGAATCAGGCATAAATTGAAAGGGCCTCAACTGGGGCCTAGAAGGGAAACCAAATGTCAATGATAGTAGTACCTAAAGAGGAATGACGTAATATGTTTTATACAAAACACTAAAGCAATAAGCAAAATGGAAAGTTCAGGGATTCCCTAAGACTCTGACATAAAGTGTCATGAGAAGACGTGTTCTGACCTGAGGAAGAAGAACGTATGTTATGAAAAACTGAGACCTAGATTCAATGTTGAACATCTGTGCAATTGTACTTGAGGTAATACCAGACTTCTCATCCCTTCTAGTAAAAAATGAACTCAGTAACCAAGTGGGACAAAGTATGTTTTCCCCCAACTTTGGACTGATTTTCCTATCAAGAATTGACTAAGCATGCATGAAGAATTCTAGAAGAACCATATCAGGTCTATGCTCTTAAAGAATTTATGCCCCTTATATGACAAACTCACAGATACCTTTTCATTTTGAACATTGTTTTTATGTGAATTGCTGCAGAGGAAAGCATCCTCATTTTGCTGCAAGTCAAAGAACTTTAAGAAGAGGTGAGGGTTAAAATGTTTGGGTTTTTTTTAATCTTTGTTTAAGCATATGGTAGATATTTTCAACCCTGTTCTTTCTATTAGATATGTGCATACAAGGAATAGAATACTCAACCCTCTTCTTTTAAGCACCACAGAATCATAATGGGTCCTTGAAATATATATTAATCAGCATTATTGGGGCACAGAGAATCTTTTGGGTTTTTTGTCTTTCTAAATTGTATGTATGTACATATAGTTGAGCTCAGAATGAATGAAAATTGAAAAAAATGAAAATTCCATTTTAAAGCCACATCATACAAAGAAATGGGTTGTTATTTTCTTGTTTAGGCATAATGGAGACAGTATATTGTAATTAGGTAATTTTTCAGTTTCAAGCTCAAGAAGAAAAAATCATTCCTGTAAATATATGAATTCATATTTCTTAAGAAAATCTAGTTTCTCCTATATCTATGATAATGATCCTCCTTTTATAATACATGCCATTATGTTGTCATTTAACAGTAAGATGGTTAATAGCATTATTTTACATGTAACAGAGAGCTTTATTATTCCTAATAGGATATAACTGAGTGATAATTTGAGAAATATACATGTATACATATACATATATATATATACACATATATATTCTTTTTTAAAACTTTTCTTCTTATCAATTTTATCACCAGAGGAGAAAATACACCATTTCCAAAATGCCCAATAATTTTCAATAAGAATGTGTCTTTTTTTTTTTTAAACCCTTACCTTAGAATCAGTCTTATGTATTGGTTCCAAAGCAGAAGAACAATAAGGGCCAGGCACTGGAGGTTGATTGACTTGCCCAAGATCACACAGAAAGTGTCTGAGGTCAGATTTGAACCTGGGACCTCCCGTCTCCAGGCCTGGCTCTGTATCCACTGAGTCACCTAGCTGACTCTGAGAATGTATTTTAGTGACAAATAGATTCACCATAATGAAGGCAACTTGTTATATAGCCCATTTATTTTGTATATACTTACATGTGTACATGTCTCTTTTGATAGAATGTGAGCTTCTCGAGGGCAACAACTATTTCACTTTAGTCTTTCTAACCTTAAGACTTAACATTGTGTCTCTCATATGGTAAGTATTTAATAAATGTTTCTTGGTTGATTGCTTGAGTGGAAAGAATACCTGATTTAGAATCAGTAGACCTAAGGTCAAATCTAGATTCTTATACTTACTCTGAATAACCTTGGACAAATTATATACCTTCTCTGGGTCTTACTTTTTCCTCATCAAGAAGAGGGGGGGTTTAACTCGGTGATCTGTAAAAGTCCTTCCAGTTCTAAATCCTGTGATCCTAAGGATACTTAGATTCACTTGAATTTGAATCTTTTTAGTTACGAAGTATTCCATTGCCTTTTCCATCTTTCCCTTCATTGTCTAGTCTAGAGGATGGTGGGTAAATGAAATGGGCAGAACTGAACCTATGGCTTCTTCTTTGCCTTCTGGTCATGTAAAATGAGCAAAACTCTTCCCAGCCAGGAAAACATATGATACCATTTGCAATTGCAGAATGTGGCATGCTGTTCTTCTGTCATTATAATCGTCTGAGCAGTGTGGGGTTGGTTAGCCTTCCTTAACAATCATTAATCTATTGAGTCTTAGTTACAGTGGCCCATCTTGGAGAGCAGCAGTCCTTGGCGAGAATCAGACTGGGCTTTGATTCCATTGTGATAGAGGGAGCTTTGTTAAATCCTGCTGCTCGATGGTGTAGGAGGAGTCTAGGAAGAGAGCTGTTTTGTGCGAGGGGACAGTTTGTAGCTCTCCCTTCCCTTCCCATCCCCTCAGTTACTATTTGCAGTTTCCCTTGATCTCCTGCTTGTCCCTTTATTTCTTCTTCTCGTGAAAGTTTCTTTCTGTTTGACTGGGAGTCTGTTTAGCAGACCATATTGTGAGTGAAGGTGTATCGTTTGTTGCCTGGTTTTGGCAACGCTGGGCAGTCAGCTGGGATGTAATTAAGACTCTGAGAACAGGCTGTCTTCTCCACGGGAAGGGCATGTTAGATGTTGCTGGGATTTGGGGCTGTCAGCTTGGCCAAGGCTGGAGACAGAGAGCTAGGGACAGAGATATTTCCTTTCATTTATAATCCCTTTATGTACAGTGTATGCACTTGGCAAAGTTTACATATAACCTAGTGGCTGGAGCTTACAAGTCAACGCAGTGAAATTAGCATATGTTACATGTATATTTTAGTAATATTTTAAAGCAAGTGCACATTTCCAAAGTGAATTATGCATGGATGACAGCAATAGGGTTGTGTTGCATTGGGTGTCAAATCCCACAACTTTTTGTCGAGACCATGGATTTTACACTAAAAAGGCAGAGAGACTAAACGAAGTAAAACATTTTTAATTTTTAACAGTTTGGTTCGGCCCAAGGAGCCAGGCTCTGACAGATATAACTGACATTTGAATAATTGGATTAATTTAGAGAAGGGCAAATCCGGTTTTGACGGTTGTGCTTGTGTGTGTATATTTTTCTTTTTGGGGTAGGAGAAGAAGGGATGGAGTTATGTGATTTAAATATTCACTTAATGAAACACCAAGCACTAATACGCTACTACTCTAAATTTATTAAATTTCTATTTTGCTTGTGTAGATGTATGTGTATGTACACACACATAGACATATATATGTATTCTGTGTATCATCTGATACATTGTATAAAATATATATGCACTATACCCAACAATACACATAAGTGATGCATATAAACATATTCATATATGTATCCTGTATGTTCTTCTGGGAACTTAAATACTGTTTGGGGGTAGCTCATTCCCTGATATGCTGTATTGAGTAGGACAAGCAGACAAGGAAACTCACTATGACATTTGCAGACTCTTTTCCTTCCCATGTCAGTGTGTTGTGAAAATCGCAAAGAAAAATATAATGTGGCTCCTGGAGTACCAGCATCTAATCACCACCTCGTTCTTTCTTTAACCCTGCATTGCTTCTAATTCACCGCAAGGCTTCTGGAGCCCATTTTTTAAATTGTCTAAGAAATGTAAAACTGAGTACGGTACAATAATGTACTTTCTCCCTAACCATTCCGCTAATGAAGTACCCTTTGAAAGCCAGAGTGTAAAGACTGGAAATTGTCACACGCAGTCTTGTATAGTGGTTAGTGGCTGGCTGTGTGAGCCTTTTACCCAGCAGGACATTAATAGATATTAACACCCAGGCAAGAAGTGTTGATGTGTTGTTTATAATGTTAGCACCCAGTTAGGCAGGTATAACACATGCTGGAGGAATCTTGTACAAATTTGTGTGTGTGTGTGTGTGTGCGCGCGTGCGTGCGTGTGCTGGGTCAGATTAATGAGAGCCATAAAAGGCGAGGCATTCCGCTTGAGATGGGGACCTCTTTCTGTTCCCCTTATGCAGAGCAAGCTTCCTTGTTCCTGTTGGGGATAGAAGAAGCACAAGATTGGCTCCTTGGTGACATAGACACTTAATATGTTTGAGGTTTGTATGTTTTATATAATCCCTTCAGATTATAATATGATGACAATAACATTTTTTAGAGCTGCATTTAAAAGAAACTATATTCTGATTAATTTTAATCATCATTCATTCATGGTCTCCAAGAACTTTTAAAAAACACTTCCTTTCTCTCAATAGAGAGAATGGGGACCTGTGGATATGGAATGCTATATGCACTGCTAGGTGTGGTTGCCATGCCCATTGGTCTTTCTTAAATGTTTTTATTTTAAGAAAGAGTTCACTGTAGAGGGTTTATTTAAGGAGAAATGATATAAAAACAAAAGATGATAAAAATTATTTTAGAATAATGTCATTATTACCCTTACAGAGAAAATTATAGAGGTTAATATCCTTTTCAGCACTACCCATCAAGAATAGTTTTATTCTAGTTCAATCCCAAATTAGAAGAAACTAGACTTTCAGAGGGCCCACAAATAGATTGAGAAGTAGGCATGTTCATTTTCCCCTCTTAAACTTACTCAGATATTCTCGAAGTGTTTCTAAATGGTTCTGAAACATTTTCTGGCTTGCTCTGTAAATGGGGCAATGAGACTTTCTTGTCTCCTGACTGGATTCCTTAGAGGATTTTCAAAGCCTTTTAAAATTGTGTGTTTTTCTGGGGCAGCCCTGCAGGTCCCAGGAGTGAAGTTGCCATCTGTCCTTTATATTAAAAGAATCTCCTGTATTGTATACCTGATGTGCTTGTCCCAGAGATAGATGTTGTTAATTAAAGGACAGCATTTGTCCTTTATCTGAAATAAATCTTCTTTCTTGCCTGAAGAACAGTTTTCAGATCCTTAGGAAACAGTTAAGGACATTCAGCCACAGAGTCCTGGTGCTTGTTGGATATTTTGCCCATTATCAGCTCATCTTCTACTTTCACTGGATCAGCCATGTGGAACAAGAAACCACTTTTTAAAAAACACAGTTTCTAGTTGTATTATTCTTCTCTTGCAAGACCTTTCAACACAGGCTTATAATAATGATTATAATTTATCCTGAGTTATAATTTGTTATCCTTGACTCAAATTCAGTGATTCTTCAGATGCACAAAAATGTTCATAACCATTCCCCCCAAATTTAAATAGGCATCACCCACATGTTTTCACTGGCCCTTAGCTGTGCTGCTTCTTTCTCCAATTCCTTCCTATATTACCAACATGGATTGGAGAAAATACACATATTTTCCCAAAGCAAACCTAGTTCTGCCTCCAAAAGTCACATTTCCAGTTAAAAGTCCTAAGGCCTCTTTCTTAGGAAAGTTTAAGGTAGTGAGATCTCAGATGGAATGTGCATAGTGGTACAGATTGTACCTTTCTTGTCCCTCCAGATCATTTTCTGGGTCACCCAGTTCAGAAATTCCTTTAGCCTTATAATGTAAACAAGGACCTCACGTAGTTCATAGCAGCTAGCTGCTTACCCTAAAGATGGTTTAGTCTCTCCTGGAATTGCCTAAAAGATCTGTGGATTTTGTTAATCAGTTCCTCTTATGATTGTTGTTATTCAGTCATTACAGACCTATTTATCTGACTCTTTGTGACCCCATTTGGGGTTTTCTTGGCAAAGATACTGGAATAGTTTGCCATTTCCTTCTCAGTTCATGTTACAGGTAATGAAACTGAGGCAAACAAAGTTAAGTGATTTTTCATAGGTTACACAACTAGTAAGTATCTGATGTCAAATTTGAACTCAGATCTTCCTGACACCAAGCTTTGTGCACTGTGTTATTTTGCAGATGAATAAACTAAGGCCAAAAGAAATGACTTGCTGAAGATCACAATGTTAATTAGATCATAGAACCACAATTCCAGTTTAGTTGTTCTGACACCAAATCCAGTCAGCAAGCATTCATTAAGTACCAGCTATCTATAAGACCTGGTGTTAGGCTCTTTGGATATAGAGACAAAAATGGAGCCATCCCTGCCCTCAAGGGTCCTATGTTCTATTGGGGAAACAATATGTATGCTTAAGAATACAAAATAAAACACAGCTGCCTCTCTTATGCTATGGTTCTAGTGGGAGGAAGATCATAGCAGTGGGATCAACAAACAGAGGAATAGACCCACTAGTGAATGGGGCAAGCTGGTTGGGCCATCTGACCTTGAGTGATAAAGAAAAGAACATAACTTCCAGGGCAGCCACGGCAATAAGTGATCGAGATAGGTGGAGCATTTGTTATGATTTTAATGAGATGCCCATCCTCTAAAGTGGAAGCTAAAAATGCTGTCTCCTTTTTTTCATTTTCACTTTTGAAAAGTTTAAAAATGAAAATTCTCCACTGACCCCAATATTTTAAGACTTCTTTCTGTTGAATGTGTTTCCCTCCTTCAGTTAACGATTTATAAGTAATTTAGGAAGAGACTTCTTGGCGCATACTCTCTACCCCCAGGACCCTTCTTCCAGTATTACTGCAGCTGCTACTTTTAACTGTGTGTTAACTTGGAGTTGAGCCAGGTCCCAAGCAGGGTCCCCTTCTCTGAAAAGGGCTCCTATAAGTCTGGCGCACCAATAGCTCATTGCTCTATCTGCCAGAGTGTTTTTGGCAGAACTACCTAACAAAATCCCATCAAAATTATTCAGTGCAATGCGGTAACAAATTTAAATGGTGATTACCTGATGGTAGTTTGTTTGTTTTTTTTAACAGCTAATCTCTATGAAACGCTAGTATTTAGGATTATTTGCAAATAGAATATTGTCTACACATAGCAACCTCCAATCCAAGAACCTTGCCTTGGTGCAGATTCTGGTGATAGATAGTAATTTGAGTTCCTCTGCAATGTGGTTTAATGAAAATTCACAGGCCTGAGAGGCAATTGACCAGGAGGTGGTTATATAGCACAGTAAATAGAGCCCTGGGCCTGGAGTCAGGAAGAACTGAGTTCAGGGGGGCAGCTGGGTGGCTCAGTGGATTGAGAGCCAGGCATAGAGACAGGAGGTCCTGAATTCAAAACTGGCCTCAGACACTTCCTAGCTGTGTGACCCTGGGCAAGTCACTTACCTCCATTGCCTAGCTCTTACCTCCCTTCTGCCTTGGAACCAATATACAGTTTTGATTCTAAGACAGAAGGTAAGGGTTTGTTTTTTTTTTTAAAAAAGAACTGAGTTCAAAATCAGCCTCAGACCCTTAATAGGTGTGTGCCCCTGGACAAATCACTTAATCTCTCTTTGTCTCCATTTCCTCATCTATAAAATGGACTTAAGAATAGCACCTACCTCACTGGGTTGTTGTAAGGCTCACATGAGAGAATAATTGTAAGGTGCTTAGCACAGTATCTGGCTGGCATATAATAAGTGCTTTTTAAATGTTAGCTATTATATAAATGTTATATAAATAAGTTACTTTATCTCCATGGCTTTCAGTTTCCTGAGCTGTATATCTCATAGAGACGTAAAGATATAGAAAAGTATGTGTGTAAAGGTGATTTGAATTCTTAAAATATAAAAAGCATTGCCAAAAGACAAGTCCAGAAGACAACGCAAGAGCTATGCAAGATGTTACATACTTTGGTAGATAGGAGGCTATAGTAGAAAGTGATAAACCTAACTCTTTGACTGATACGTTCTGTCACCTGAGACAAGTCACTTCCCCTCTGGAGGTCTCAGTTCCCTCAACTATTAAAAGAGAAGTATTGGCCCAGGTCACCACTGGGATCCTGTACAACTCCAAATCTCATGAACCTATGAAGCTTTGAGAACCTATATAGCTCCAATGTCCTGTGATGCAACATGAAGTCAAATCCTACTGAAGTTTTGATAGGCTGCCTTGCCTAAACTGTAGCCTCCTACTAGTGTGACCTCTGTATCTCAGTTTCCTTATCTGTAAGAATGAGAGAATGAAACTAGATAGTGCTTCAAGGTCCCTTCCAGTTCTACATCTATGGTCCTATTATCCTAGAATGCTCTTGAGGAAGCATTTCTGGTTTATGAGTCCTTAAAACAATGGGGTTGAGGTTTTTTTGTTTGTTTGTTTGTTTTTTGGAGAAGGAAGTACATTCTTTTAGAAAGCCAGGATTGTACTGTTTACATGGAAATAGAGGGAAAACATGGAAATTCCTCCGTCAGGACAAGTGAAGTAAATTGGTATCAACTATTTTATGGTAACACAAAGCTGTTGACTTTGGCTCTGAAGATGTGAACTCTTCAAAGATGTGCAAGGAAGCATTGCCTTTCTCACCTTACCTCTAGTCCCCCCAATCCCTTAAAGTACTGAAGGCTTTTTAATTCAAGAGAAGCAGCTGCAGGCATTGTCCATTTTTAGTAGAAGAGTACCTATGTGATTTAATAATATCTTTTGAAAAGTTTGGTTCAGGACCCCAGATGGCATTTAACCTCCAAAACACAGAGTATCAGTCATAGCAGGGGAGCAGGTGTCCTGGCACTGAGAGCAGAGGATATTTTTATTTGCTGGTCAGCAGCCCATTTCAGGGGTTAGGAGTAGTGTGGCAAAGCTTCATGGCAGGAGGCTGACCTGAGATGCCCTCTCCTAGTGTAGGGCCAGGCTGCCCCTCCTAAGCTGGTAGAGAGGAAACTTTGTCAAATGTAGGTCATTATTACACTCCCAGAAAAGTCTCTCTTCAAAATTAGTCTAATCTTCTGCTCAATTGCTATTTACAAAATTGACTCATTTTGAGTTTAGTGATTATAGGTTTACCTATTCAGTTTACCTCAGTGCTTCTCTAACACTTGTAGTGATGATACCTAGGTATTTTACTCCAGAGCTGAACTGGAAAAAATGTAAAAACTTGCTGTTGTGACAAAAATATTAAAATATCTTAAGTATATTGAGCTAATTTTCTCCAAAGAAAGTATAGTGTATGGGAAGACTTCAATTTTAATAACTACTGATAACTTTGGTCTATCTCTCTTTTCTCCTCTAAGGAGAAAAATGATAACAATAATGCCTGAACTACTGCTACGCTCAGTTGGCATAAAGAATAAATGGGGCAACATTTAGGAAAATACTTTGAAAAAAAATCAAATGCCAGACCAATGCAAAATTTGTAATTGTTAGAGAATTGTTTGATTTTCCAGAGGTATCCAGTCATGAACCAAAGAGCTTTTATCAAACTGAAAAAACCCCTTGAAGGAAATCAGTCCACACTCATCCCTAGGAAATCACTTGAGCATAAATGAGCAAGCAGAGGATTCCTCAGTTATAGGTGAGCGTTTCTGTGGTATAGAACAGAAAAACAGGGCATCTCATTCAGATACGCACAAATTGTAGAAAACAAGATAATTTGAAGTCCATTCTAAAGCTCTAGCACATAGGGAAATGCAGCCGAGTCTCTATTAAAGAATCTTTTTCAAATGCAATCACAACCTGGGAGCCCCGAATGCTCCAAGTTTGTCACTGACATTTTGTGTACAAGCAGCTTGTATTGGGTAGTGATAAATGGATTATCTTAAATGTCATTCTGCAGTGTTTTAGAGTTGCAAGTTAGAGTTTTGATATTGAGTTGTTGGTTAGTATATTGCATACCAATCCTTGGTGGTGAAGTAATCTCCACAAGTTGCATCCAGAAATGTCAGAGTTGCTTATTTCTTCAAATCACCCGTGGCAATGTTTCTATTACAAAATATGTAGAGAAGAATATGTGTAATAATGTCAAGCTATTTATAGGAAAATTTCCTAGGAATCTCTACTCTTCTCTAGTTCTCTGTATATTTAATACCAGAAGTATATATACACACATGTAAATCTGTGTATATAATTCCCATCTTTTCTTAATTGAATCCCCCTGAGAAGATTTCATTTTCATTTTATAAAGAACACATTTTAGGATAGTAGCTTTTATAGATTCATAGTTTGAGGGCTGGATAGACCAGGGGTATCATCTAATCCAACTCCCTCATTTTATATATGAAGAAACTGTTGCTTAGTAATTTACCTAAAGTCACCATAGGCGGTAGGCTTCATAGTGAAGATTCCAACTTAGGTCCAGTGACTTAAAATCAACACTCTTTTCAATATACAATACCTGATTAGAACATAAACTATTATTGAAACATAGCCAACTTTTCATCCATTGTCGAGGTTCAATCAATTTACTTTTCAGTGTTCCAAAATGTTTTGTTGCACTTACCATCCTAAATGTCTTAAGGGTCTACAAAAGCATTCTACTCTGTATTTCCTATTAGACTTCATCCTTTCACTCCAATGAACAATTATTTGAATTTTCAAGATTTGTGATATATTTTTTTGAAGTATCATACTGTAAGAATTTCGCCATTTTGTAAAAAAAAATGTTCAGTTGATGTGGAGAGGGAAAGGTAGCTAACAAAAATTTAATTTTAATACTTGTAAACCTCAGGATTTAATTTAGGAAGGCACTAGGAAACTTGGAAAGGTCAATTTCAATAGAATATGGAAAAGGACACTTCATTGTAGAGGTTTGGATATGTCAATGAGGAGGTGGATGGAAATGGAGTATGTACTCATTTCTAGAAGTTGCAGTAAAGGAGGGGAGAGAATGGAGTAGTTTGAAGGTCTAGCAGGATTAAGGAAAGGATTTTTTGTTTGTTCAAATATAAGGGACACTCGTGTATTAAAGGTAGAGGAGAAGCAACTGATAAGAGAGGAAGAGGCTGAAAATGAGGGCGATATGATGGATGATATGATGAGTGCTCAGAAGAAATGTGATGGGGTAAAATAAAGGATCTAGGCAGAAATGTTAACATTCATTGATAAGGAGATTTGCCTCATCCTCTAAAACTAGAGACAAGAAAAAAGTGTACCTTAAGATACGTTGAAGGAGATAATTGATTTCATGCTGGATAACTGTCTTCTCCATAAAATAGGAAAAGAAGTCATCTGTTGAGAAGTATGTGGTAGTCTTTGCTGAATGATCATCCAGAAGCTAATGCCTTCCTCTTTAAAAAGTTACCTTATTTCTGTATTGTGTTATATATACAAATATATACATAGACACACAGGTATTTTTATATACACATGTTAGCATTTTTCAGTCTTGTCCAACTCTTTGTAACCCATTTGGGTTTTCTTGACAAAGATACTAGAATGGTTTGCCATTTCCTTCTCCAGGTCATTTTACAGATGAGGAAACAGAGGCAAATAAGGTTAAATGACTTCCCCAGGGTCACACTGTAAATATCTGAGACCAGATTTGAACTCAAGATGAAAATCTTCCTAACTCTAGGTCCAGTACTCTATATCCACTGAATCACCTGCCTACCTTGTGTGTGTACCATATACATATGTATAATATACATAAATATATACATATATTTGTGAGTGTACGTTTGTGTGTGTGTGTGCATATATATATATACATATATATATATATATATATAAATTCTCCTTTGATAGATTATAAGCTCTTTGAGGACAAGTTCTGCTTAGCATAATTCCTGATCCGTAATAAAGGCTTATTGATTAACTGAGATGTGAGCTTAAAGATAGCAGAGACTGCAGTCAGCTATTATAGCAAGTATGATAGTTAAAATGGATAAAAATATTGCCTTTCAGTAGTGAAGATCTAGTTGTGATGTGATGATATAAATTTGTAATGAGTTCATTCAGAATGATCTGGTAACTTCTGCTAGCAACACTGGTACTTGAGAAATAGTAAGTAGGACAGACAGACAAAGAGACAGAGGCAGAGACCTAGCAAATGGTTGGTCCTAACGTCAAGATTGTAATATCAAGGGAGTGAAATTAGAATGGGGTGGTGATCCCGAAGAGAAGGCCAGAGAGAAGGTTCACATGGAGTGAGTGTGGAAAAATTAGGATAGGAGATTGTGTCAGAGTCAAAGAAATTTTATACAAATGGTTTCTCTCTGGGGTTGAGAGAGTTTTAGTGGATTATTCTCTCTGCCATAACAGACCCAGTAACTGTAAGTTCATCATTTGCTTGGGAGAGCTTGTTTATTCTCACCAATATGGATTCACCTTTTCAAGTGATAAAGTGCTTAGAAATGTTGCTTCTTGGCAACAATGCCCAGGAAACGCAAAGTTTCCTAGGCCTTGCAACAGCTGAATTATAGTCACCTTTCACCCAAGACTCTGCTATGTTTTGGAAATAAGGAGCAAGTAAGAAAAATTGTAGCTCGAAGTTGGTAAAGTTTTAAGTGCATAAAGCTGGCAGTGTTTAGATCACAGCCCTAAATTACTTGAGGGCTTCTGCTAACATGGAAATAAGACTTTTCACTGCTGAGGGACTAGATATTCAGATAGATTTTTTCATGAAGGAAATAAATATTTCAACATGCAAACACTACCCAAGCGAGGGGTGATGCTTCAAAACAAGGTCAGAGATCAGCTCGTCTTTTAGATGGCTTCAAGTTTAAAGATACTGTACATTACTGCTAACTCCAAGTTTCATACGGTAATTACTGTTTGCTAGTGCAAAAATATGTACATTCATTTTTGCTTCCAAAGATCATGAGACTTCTATCGCTGATTTTGTGATCCTCATTATACTAGAGGTAGCAAGGGAGATGATGATTTTCTCTATTCTAACTGTGCCCGAGACAACCAAAAGTTCATTTTCTTTCCAGTACAATTTTTAGCAGAGCTAATTTTCTAATGATGAATAAGAACAGCAGGGGGGCTTTCCCCCTTCAGTGGCATCCCTCATTTCTATAGTTTCAACTTAAAATATCCAGAAAACCCCTGGGGTACTGATTAATTTGTAGAGTAAAAGTTGACCTGGTGATCATGTAGTCTGAATTGGTGCTTTAAGTGTCTTTGGGCAGGCGTAAGGGATGTGTAGCTCATGTTGATCTGAAGCTAAGCTATTTGTGAGTCCTGATGGAGCAGAATCTGCAAGTGCCCCAGCAACTGGACAGCGTCTTGGGGTTCTGAGATTCTTCTTTGTCTGTCTTGAAAAGTGAAGACAGTCATGCGCCAAGTCTTAACAGCAGAGAGAGAGAGAGAGA
>NW_025350546.1:0-3657 GCF_016433145.1 Gracilinanus agilis
ATATATATATATATATGTCCTTCCAGTGGTCTTAAAAACTATACCTTTTTTATTTCCTTCATATTTTTCTCCTAAATCTTCCATTACTCCCTCAAGACCTATATCTTTTTCATTTCTACCATATCTCAGACTATATTCAATCCACTGAATTTTCCTTTATAATTTTGGCACATATTGTTATTATTAAAACCTAATGATTGAGGGGCAGCTAGTTGGCTCAGTGGATTGAAAATCTAGTTTAGAAGCAGTAGGTTTTGGGTTCAAATCTGACCTCAGACATTTGAGTAACCCTGGGCAAGTCACTTAATCCCTATTGCCTAGCCCTCATTGCTTTTCTGCCTTGGAACCAATACACAGTGTTATTTTACTAAAAATTTTATTTTCCCATCTGTATAGTTAGTTTCAATTCCAGCGCCCCCTTTCAAGAATTTACTTACCACAACTATGCCCTACTGCTTGATTAGTTGACATTCAGTTATTTTCTAGTAGATCAAAGTATCCCAAACTTCTCTTATTCTCCCAGAAGGGGTCAGAAACCAACACTATCTATTCCTAGACCCTATATATGAAGAAGTTTGTGAGACAAACCCCTCAAAAATCTATTCAGATGTCCTTAATAGTTACAAAAACTTCAGGAGGCTTGCAATGGCTTATACCCCTATTGAGGCACAGGAGTGGAATTCTGAGCTCCCTCAGCCCTAGTTAGTAGCTTGCAAAACAATAACAAAAACAAAAACAAACCTGGACTGCTCAATTAACAATTAAGGTCTGTTGTACCATTTTAAAAAATCAACTCAAAGCATTTTTTCCAAATTAAATTCTTTTCACTCTGTTCTCTTCCCTATTTATGTACTCTTCACTTTTCAGAATCTGGAGAGAGCTAATACTTCAAATCACAAAAATTGTATTTTCCAGTTACTTGTATTTCTTATACAAACAGTTTCTTACAATAGTAACATACATTTTTAAGCATTCATTTTTTAAAAGGATTGTATTGAAAATCACTTTAGAAAAGCCTTGATCAAAGTATACCTTAAAGGAAAAAAAATTTACTTCTGAAGTTTTAAACACATTGCCCTGACATCAGCTATTGGGAGGGCAATTGTGGGGAACAAGAAATCATCAGAGAGCAAGGAATAGTAGCCCTGTCTACCCAAGAGATCGTGTCCCCCAGTTATTCACAGAGCGATTTAGGCATAAAGAGAAAGGAGTGTTCTCCAAAAAAGAAGGCTCATGGAAGCCATGTTTAGGAAATCAGTTAGAAAGATGCTGAGGCTACCTTCAAAACCTCAACAACATTTACATTTTAGAAGCTGCAGTATCTAGTGAATGTGTTCTCTAATTGAAGACTAAAAAAGACTAAAAAAAAATTCTAAGACTAAAAGCATTCACCATTTTTGAGAGGGGAGTAAGAATGAAAGGGTTAAAGCCTCAGCTTCTGAAGGAACAAAAAAACCCAAATCTATCTCCCAAACCAATACATTTCATCCATCTCCAAGTTGCTTGCTTCCTTAGTTAAGCTTCCCCCTTTTATGAAACAGGAAAGGATTAACATTGAAAATTCTGTTTGGTTGCCAGGCTGGTTTCCAAGATTCAGACTGAACATAATCTACAAACTTTAGTCTTGGGACCCAATTAAACCTGGATTTGCAAGCTTTTAATATTCAAGACAATTTTTTTAATTAAAAATTTAGTCTTAAAAAAAGGAACAAAACTTACCTTCTAGCTGCTATTTCTCTGAGTTAAAATAAAATTCTTTCCACACTCAGTTTCAGTTAGTTAATTATTTGTTAAGTTTACCTTATTAATAAAAAGGGTAGTTATTCAATTTCTAAAATTGATGGGAAAGGTAGGGGTGAAGAGAAGTAGGAGCTAGGATCTCTGGGTCTAAAATAACTGCCTTCATGATCCACAGCCCTTACATCTCCCCACTCATTTTTTTTCATATTTTTCATTAATTTCCTTGATATTCTTATCCTTTTGTTCTTTCAGATGAATTTCATTATTATTTTTCTAGTTCTAGGAAATTATTTTGGGAGTAGTTTGATTGGTATGGCACTGAAAAGGTAAATTAATTATTTAGGTAGAATTATACATATTATAAATGTGTATATATATATATATTAGAATGATCATTTTTATTATCTTAGCTTGGCCTACCTGTGAACAATTAATGTTTTCCAATTGCTTTTTCCAATGGTTTCCAATTATTCTAATTGTTTCCAATTATTTGGGTCTGGTTTTATTTGTAGGAAAAGTGTTTTGTAATTGTGTTCACATAGATCCTGGGTTTGTCTTGGCAGGTAGATTCTCAGGTGTTTTCTATCGTGTGCAGTAATTTAAAGTGAGATTTCTCTCTCTCTTGCTACTGGACTTTATTGGTAGTATAAAGAAATTCTGATGATTTACATGGCTTTATTTTCTATCCTGCAACTTAAAGTTGTTCATTGTTTTGATGAGTTTTTTGGTTGATTCTCTAGGATTCTCTAAGTATACTATCATATCATATGCAAAGAGGGATAACTTTCTTTCCTTGTTGCCTATTCGAATTCCCTCCATTTCTTTTTCTTATTGCTCTGGCTGGTATTTCTAGTTCACTATTGAATAATGATTGTGATAATGGGCATCCTTGCTTCACTCCTGGTCTTATTGGGAAGGCTTCTAACTTATCCCCATTACAGATAGTGCTTGCTGATGGTTTTAGCTAGATGACTTTTATCATTTTAAGGAAAGCTCCATTTATTCCGATGTTCTCTAGTGTTTTTTTTTTAATAGGTTGGGGGTTGTATTTTGCCAAAAGCTTTTTCTGCATTTATGGAGAAATCATATGATTTCTGATTTTAATCTTGATATTAATCACCAGGGGAACCATCCCTGCATTCCTGATTATAAAACCCACCTGGTTATAGTGTACAATACACGCACAGACACGCACCTTGAGGTTATATAAATCCGTTGTGCTATCTATAGGTGTGCTAGGTGCCTGTAGATTAATTTATCCTCTTCAGACTCAGGTGTCCTCTCTTAAGGATGATCAGGAAGAATTCAAAGCCACAAAGGCAGCTAAGCCTTTGCAGAAAAGAACCAGTGTGTTCTCTATCAATGTTTGCTGACAACAGATTCTTACCAAGGAAATCAAAGAGCCTTGGAAGGTCTTGCATAGACTGAAAAAGACCAAAGAAAGTAGAACCAAAGGAACACCAAATATACTCAATGGCTGCCACTATGTAAAGGCAAACAATAACAGACATCTGAGTTTAAACTTGTATTAAAAATTAATTCCAGACTGTGGAGACACATTTTCTTTGCTCTGGAGAGATAGTAGACTATTGACTCAGAATGCTGCAGACACTATTCTGCATAATCAGTTTGTTCCATTAGCCTCAGTTCTATATAATCAATCATGTTGTCCACAATCCCATGCTATCATTTACCTTATTCTGTTTTTTGTTCTGTACTTATAAAAGGGAAACTGTCCTCTTGCTCAGGGTCTTTGGCATACATGGCAGCAAGCCATATATATATTTTTTAATTTGTTATCTATTTTTTTATTTTTATTATTTTTATTTTTTTAACATTTATTAATATTCATTTTTAACATGGTTACATGATTCATGCTCCACCTTTCCCCTTCAACCCCCCCCCCGCACCTCCCCC
>NW_025350547.1:0-7025 GCF_016433145.1 Gracilinanus agilis
GGAAAAGGGGAGGAAGACAACAAGAATCATGTAACTATGGGAAAAAATTAAAAAAAAAAAAGACAGAAATGTGAAAATAGCTAAAACAGATCCTCAAAGAAAAATGCAACAAGAATTCCTGGAAGAATTAAAGAAAGATAGAAGTGGTAGAGAAAAAAATGGAGGGAAAAAACAAGTGAGTGATGTTGGCATCTTCTCACTTTTGGAGAAAATGAGGTTGGTCCTGTTTATACTTTCTTTTGGTATTGAGGGTTGTGTTATTTTATGATCTCAGGGACAACTGAAGTTGGGGTCCTGTCAGCATTCAATATTCCCAAGGTGGTTTGTTCCAGAGCAGAGACATCCGATCAGTGTTTCCTGGTCTAAATTCTGCAAGTTCCTGACCTGGTTTTGAGCCTAGGCAGTGATGAACTTCTGCTGGACTTAGCTAGTATCAGACAGATGGGAAGTTCTTCTGGTTCAGATTGATAAAACAATGAGCTTACCTTTAATCTGTAATAACTAGCCTGGCTATTTGCTTGAAAGCTTCAGAAATGTGACTAGTGCCTGGAAATGAGACCATTCTTTGCTTCTGGGGATCTGAACCACTTTGCTGTAGCTTGCTTCTGAATTTGCTTCTCTTTAGGTAATTATATTGTCTAGGACAGGCAACCACTCATCTTAAAATGACACTTCTGCATGCAAACTTCTATGCTCTTCAGTCTTTTGCTCCAGATCTGTGACTCAGAACTGGGTAGTGAGTGCCTAACTTTACCAATGGCTTCTGATCCTGTCTCAGTGCCCTAGTGTAGGTCTGGGATGTCTTTATGTTCAGTGTACAACCTCTTCCTGGGCACTGGAGTGCTCCAAACTAGCCATACTCCTGACCTGACTCTATTTGCAGTAGCAGTCATTTCTGTCTTCTTATACCAACCTGAGCTGGAAAAATGACTCACTGTTTACTTTTTTTTGGATTTTTCCATTAGAATTTAGTTTTTTGTGTTTTCTAGATTTTTTGAGGGGAGAATTTTTGGGGAGAAGGTAGGTTTAAAGCTTGCTCTTATGCTTTCTATTTCAGCACCTTGCTTCTGCTGTTCCCTAACTTATTTTTTTGATATTTCTTATAATGCTGGCTCTTAATAATCTTTCTTTTCAAAAATGTCATCCTTATTGGTATCTTTTTTGGTTTTTTTTTATTTCTTTAATATTTTATTTTTTTAGAACTATTTTCCATGGTTACATGATTCTTGTTTTTACTTTCCCCTTCACCCCCACCCCCCCCCACACACACACATATCCAACGTGAATTTCCACTGGTTTTAACATGTGTGATCAATCAAGACTTATTTACCTATTATTGATAGTTGCATTGGTGTGGTTGTTTAGTGTCTACATCCCCAACCATGTCTGCCTCAACCCATGTGTTCTGTGCCTTCTCCCCTCTCCCTTCCTCTAAGTCAGTCAGGCTTACGAATCTTCTGTAGTTTGAAGCATACAGTTTTCTCCTCTTTTTAAAATTAGGACATCCTATGTTTCCCATTAGGCATTTAACATTTCCATTCTTTCTGATTCCTCAGGGATTTCCTACAGTTGTTCAACAACTACTCCCAGTAGTCCATTGTTTTAATACTTTGTATATACTTGACCTGGGTCTGGTGTTTTAAACTCATTTAGAATTTTCTTTCCATGTTCTCTCATTTAACTTGTTAGCCACTTTTTTTTCTCCCTTTCCAGATTTGAATTTATTTAAGAGTAAGATAGAAGCAAAACAGCATGCCTTTTCTCCATTTCCTTGATAATTTTCCCATTCTTCCTTCCCAACCCTCCAAAAATCCACTCTTTTCTCGTTTGTCTCTTCTTTTACTCTCAAGTAATATAGTTAACACAGACCTTCTTGTTATCCTATAAGTCTAGAAAAGCAGCCTATTTCCAGTACTAGACAGAACAGCAATAATGGATTCGTTTCTTAGGACTCCCTTTTGTTGTGAAGATAACCTCAGGATAACAGCAATCTGAAAATTAGGAAAACCCTTTTAACCATAAAACGTTCCAAAAGGTGAACATGCTGCCTCAGCATATGGTGATTACTCCTATTTGGGAATCATGTAAACAAGGCTTCTGCTCAGGTTTATGTTTGACTCTTATGGGACTAAAGTTCTCCCTTACTTTGAGGTTGTGGGGTAGGATGGCATTGTTGGGGAAAAAGGCTCCCTGCAACATCAGGTTTAAGTAATGGGGATGGTCCTCCCCTTAGGATAGAACAATTCCTCACTTAGGTTGTCAAAACTTTGTCTTAAACATGTACAAACAACTTAATTCAAGAACGTTTATTAAATACTTATCTTAGATCTGACATGAACTAATACACACAAATAAAAAGAGCTAGGTTTTGGGATTTGATGCAATAACCAGTGCACTCTTCCCACTAGTTCCGGGTATATCAGTGCTGTAGGCCTCAGGGTGCACCCTCAACATTTTTCCTTCAGCTAGTCAGTGATGGCATCCCATAGCTCAGCTGTGTAGCTGACCTAACCAGCCTTTGTTGTTTTGATGTCTTATAATAGAGAGCAGCACAGCTGGGAGATTCCTTCAGCTGCTGTGGTCAGAGACCCTTCATTATGATTGACAGACTGGGAAAAGTTGGATTCTGATGGGAGAGAGGCAGTTTCCACTTCAGAAGGGTGAAGCAGGCTGTTAGTTTATGGATTATAATCTTTCAAGAAAGTAGCAGTTGCTCTTATCCAGAGACTTTTGAGGGTGAAAGAAGTTACTTGACTTTGGTGGGTCTTCTCACAAATGATTAGCCAGCTTTTAGTAGGAATGGTGCTTTGAGACATACATTTGTTCCTTTCTCTTTAGCTTGCAAGGTTACCAATAAGCAATTGCAATATATTTACCTTTTCTCATGTAAATCAGGGCTCCATTGAGCACTAGTCTCTAAGGCAAGCTTTACTTTGGGAAGGCAAATGAGAAGGCTTGAAAATCCTAAGCCTTTTCCAAAAAATTACACTGTCATTTATTGAACCCATTTTGTTTGCTGATAAGCAGCCTTTTTTTTTTTTTATTATTCCTACTATGTTGTCTTTGGCTCCTTTGAAGACTGGACTCCAGTCCTACTTTCTTCTAGAGGTTCTCTTCTCTCCAATATAACCTTCCATTTGTACTGTGTATATCTTGTATAGACACAGTTAATTTGCATATTATCTTCCCCATTAGAATGTTAGCTCCTTGCATGGAAGGATTGTTTTCATATATCCAATGTATGGCACATAGTAAGTACTTAATAAATGTTTGTTGACTAATGAACTGATTTCTACTGTCTGTGCTCTTTCCCCTCCCATTCTTCACCTCTTTTTCTCCTTCTTTATCCTATTCTCCCATTTTTCTTCCTCCTTCTTTCTATGACTATTGATGGTCCTGAGGCAATGTTGAGCTCTCTTGGTGACATTCTGGGCTAAGGAATCTGTAGATGCATAGAATTTAGAGACAGAAGAAGCCATTAAGGTAATCTATTCCACCTCTCTCACTTAAGAAATAGGGAAAATAAATCTTAGAGAAGAGAAATTATTTCTCCAGTGTTCATTCATATAGTAAATGTCAAGACTTGAATTTGAACTTAGGTATTCTGACTCCAGATCCACTACTCTATACCATTAGTTTCACTGGTAAAGAGGAGAGAAACATGATTCCCAGTTGTGCTCATACATTAATGTGAAATGGAGGCCCTGCTTATGTACAAAGTCAAGTATTTTTTCCATCTCACTATGCCTCCCAAAAGACAGACCCACAGATGACCCTGCATGCTTACATTCCTTTCTAGCACTTGACTTTACCTTCACAGATACTCCCAAATGAGGGTCAATAGTCTTGATGGGAGAGTTGAAATGTCTTCGGCACTCCATTTCCATTCTAGATGCTACTTTTACTTCTTTGATTCACCAAATTCTTCTTATTTGAAGTTCATAATATCCCAATCCCATCCCCACCCCCACCCCCAGCCATTCAGATCATGATGGCTGTTGTATACCGGTTCCTCAAATCATTCTCTCTTTTCTGAAGCATTTCTTCCTTCTCCAACCATTTCTCTTAGACTAAGCAACATCCATATTATTGCTCCCTAAAATTCTCTAACTTTCTTATTCCTCTAGGTCTTTAAATTCCATGACCTTGTCCTTCATTCCACCACAACTGTTGTAGGAATGATAAGATACTAGATCTCATCCTGACCCTACCTGTTCCAAATCTTTAAAAAAGAACTCTAAAATTCCACTTTCTAACTATAACCTCCTATCATTCCATATTATTCCTTTCCTCTCTAAAATCTTTTCTTTGTCTTCCTGTGACCCTCCCCTCCGGTATCTCAGTACTTTCTCAGGCTGTTACCCAACTGAGACTGTTCTTTCCTCCTTTCCCAGTGCTCTGCATATTGTTAATCAATTCAACTACACATTCATCAACTCACAAATCCCTTGCACCCTTGACTTAACAATACTTGTTTCCTATTAACCCAGGTCTTTGGTTGTTCTAACCATCTCCTTCCTTCAATCTTACATGCTGCTGAACAGATCTTGAGTAAGACCATATTGTCTGGGTGCATTGTAGATTCATGTTATTTACTTAATCTGAGTCCTTATTGTTGCAAGGTAATCCTTTTATTCTCTAATTCATTCCTTATCTTACTCCCCACAGAAACTACTATAGTCTAACCCTTTTTGGTGAGTCTTTAGGCCTTCCCCCTCTCAGGGACCACCTCTCAGTTGAGGATCCCGCCTTTCACTTTATGGAGAAAATTGAAAACTATAATCTGACTCTTTTTTTTTTTAATGGCTTCCTCCTCTTACCTTCTTATCTCAAAATTCTTGACATCATCCCTATTCTTTGTTTTTTTCCCCTTCTCTTTATCAACACCAATTGCTCTAGATTCCACATGTACCTTGACTGCTATTCCTTTCCGTCTTTTCCACCAGATTAACTCCCCATTCATGCCTCCCTCCCCATTTTTCACTTCTCCCTACTAGTTGTTTCTGTTGCCTTGAAAGCTGCCCAAATTTTTCATATCTAAAAAACTTTCATAGATTTATGTGAAATGGAAAAGTAAGTTCAACAGGAAACCAATATACACAATATCTTAAACAATGTAAGTGGACTTCTGGTTAAGATGGCGGCAGAGTAAGGAGCAGCTGCTCGATCTCTCCTGACCGAACCACACAGGACTCCTCAAGGGGAAATAAAAACGAGTCCAGAGGAACGAAGGAACCCCACAACAGGGCGCAGCATTGAAGGTACGCAGAATCGGGGCATTTCCACACTTTAAAGGGGTGAAACAGCTCTCACTAAAACATGAGAGGAAGAAGCCCCTCCCCCACCCCCCACACCGCACAAGCCGGTAAACAGGACTGGGGCAACCAGATAATCACTAGCAGCCCCTGAGCCTGTACCTGTGCGCTGCAAGACGAGGGACCCCCGGTGGCTGGGACTTTCCTTGAGCACCCACGTGGGTGAAGGCACCGCCTCAGGCCGGGACAAAGGCCCCTAAAACGCAGCCTTTCCCAAGCACTGAAGGCATCGCCTCAGGGGCGAATAAAGATCTCCAGCCCACCGACTTTCACTACCTTCTGCGGGGGTGAAAGCAGGGCCCTAAGAGCATCAGCTTAGGCAAAGGCAGTGCCCTAGGCTTGAATAACGATCTCCAGCCCAGGCTTGGACCTCCAGTGAGGACCCGGTGCAGACCTGAGCGGGGCTGTGGAAGCAGCCCCAAAGACTGCTGAAGGAACCTCGGGCAGAGGGGCAGACCTGGAACTACCAGGAGGCCTGACCCCGAGGACAAGGAGACCAGAGGCCCCCCCTTCTCCCCCCAGCTTGCAAGGCCCAGGCAGACCCGGAGTGCAAAGACAAAGCGGAAAAGGGGCGGGGCTAACAATGGCCAGCAATAAGGAAGTCCAGAAGAAAAAGACCATCAAGAGAAACTCTGGAACACTCGACAACTTCTACACAGAGAAAATCCAGACAACAGAGGAGGGAAAACAAAAATCCAAACCTCCCCAAAAAAATGAAAGCTGGTCACAAGTTATGGAAGAGTTTAAAAATGAAATGCTGAGGAAGATGGAAGAAATCTGGCAAGAAAATAACAGTTTAAAAGGCAGAATTTCCCAATTGGAAAGTGAGACAAGACAACTGAAGACCAAAAATGACCAGATTGAAAAGGAAAACCAAAACATTAGAGCCGAAAACCAGTCCTTAAAGGCTAGAATCGAACATTTAGAAACCAATGATCTCTCAAGACAACAAGAACAAATAAAACAAAGTCAAAAGACTGATAAAATAGAAGGAAACATGAAATATCTCAATGAGAGAGTGACAGACCAAGAAAACCGGTCTAGAAGAGATAACTTGAGAATCATTGGTATTCCAGAAAAGGCAGAAATTAATAAAAACTTGGACTCCATACTTAAAGAAATTATTCAGCAAAATTGCCCTGAAGTTCTACAACAAGAGGGCAATATAGACATTGAAAGGATCCATAGAACACCCTCTACACTGGACCCAGAAAAGTCAACACCCAGAAATATAATAGCGAAATTGAAGAGCTTTCGAGTCAAAGAAAAAATCTTACAAGAAGCCAGAAAGAGACAATTCAAATATCAAGGAGCACCAATAAGGATCACACAGGATCTGGCAGCCTCAACACTAAAAGAACACAAGGCTTGGAATACAATATTCAGAAAGGCAAGAGAGCTGGGCCTTCAGCCACGAATCAACTACCCAGCGAAACTAACCATATACTTTCAGGGGAAAGTATGGGCATTCAACAAAATTGAAGAATTCCAAGTTTTTGCACAAAAGAGACCGGGACTAATTGGAAAGTTTGACACTCAACCACAGATATCAAGAGAAAGATGAAAAGGTAAATAAGAAACAGAGGGAAAAGAAAGAAAACTCATAGTCTTTTAAGCTTGACTCTTTAAGGGCATAAATAAGATCTAATTATCTGTATTACTAGGTGGAGAAATGCTATGTATAATTCTCTGTAGTGAACTCTATACACT
>NW_025350548.1:0-5243 GCF_016433145.1 Gracilinanus agilis
ATATATGTCATACCATAAATGTTATATATAATTATAACAAATATGTTACGTATAGAAATTATGATGTAAATATTTCTTTATAGCATAACGATATAAAATATAATTTATTATATATATTTTAAATATAATAGATAACACTCTCTCTATATATATACAGATAAACACACAACTTGTAAGAGTTAGACTATTCTACTGGTGACATAACGCTTGGAAAAAAATTGGAAAGAAATGTTCATTTTTTTCCTTCATAACTTCTCTTATTCCTCCTGTAGAGGGCATAGTAGGCTGGTAAAGATTTTGTCCTTATTTGCAGGACTGGTTTAAGATTTCACATCTGTTTCATGGTGTCATCTTTTTTCTGTCTTTGTGCCAAATCCTCCAATGCAAAGGAGTCCAGCATTTTGCTAATATGGATGACAAATACATTCTTTAATGATTCTGTTAAGGAACAGCGGTATGAAGGGGGGAAGAGGGCAGAGAGACCTTTTAAGCCTTCACAGTGAAATTACTGTCCTGCAGCCCACCTTTCAGCATTCCAAGTTCCACCTCTGACTGTTCTCTTTGATGAATATAATAGGGGTTTGCTCCAGCTGCTTTAAACAGTTCCTCTTGAGTGTGAATGCTAAAGCTTAATTTTCTCCCTCAGGGTTTCTCTTCCAAACATCTCACTTCTAATTTTTAAAACTTGATTTTTCTTTTCCAATCCAGTATTCATTTCTAACAGAGCACATATTTAAGCACACTTGAGTTATTCCTTTCAACTGAAATATTTAAAATCAGGATAAATTAGAAACCACTCTAGCCTTATTTTGAAAATCTCAGTAAATTATACTGAGTGTTAGAAAATGTCTATGATTGCCCAGAACATTTTTAAAAAATCATGTGAGCTAGTTCCTTGTTCTCAAGCTGTTCATTTATGCAGCCTACTATCTTAGGAAAAAAAATTCTTTTCAATTATCCACAGATAAAGCTACAAATGAGCTTTTGACAATGAAACATACAGGTGGTTCTGATGAATGAGTGAAAAAAAATTTATCAAGCACTTTCTATGAGGTGGACATTGTGCTAACGTGTGGAAATATATATAGAAAAGTGAGACAGTTCTTGTCCTCAGAGAGCTTACGTTTTGGAGAGGACCAAATGAGAGAATCATTGTAAAGTGCTTAGCTCAGGACCTGGCCCATATACACATTAGCTAATGTTTTTATAACTATTAAAAGAAGATTCATATATAAGGAATTAGTGATTAGGAAAGGGAATTTTGGACTGAACTCAGCAGGCAAGTGGAGCCATAGGGCAGCCAATTGACAAGCCCTTTATGGAAGCATTAGGGTACTGGGTAATTGGCATAAAACCCCAAAAGAGGTCACAAAGAATTAGATATGACTGAACAATAATAATTATTATGATCTTTAATAACATCCTGCCCTCATCAGAAATGACTTTAACTCTTCCCTTGGACCTCACATAGCACTTGTTTATACCTATGTAGCGTGCCCATCATGTTTTGTTTTCTATTATAGTAATTTGTGGTAGATGTTAAATCTTCATTAGATTTGAGGAGAGAATGTATATTATTCATCTTTGTCTTCTCTGGTGCCAACCAAGCACTAGGTTCTCTTTCTTATAGGTAAATAAAGGAAAACATTTGTGATCTTGCACTAAATTTCCTCTCAGAGTTGTGAGAAAAGCAAACAGTAGATAAGAATGAGTTTAGATACCTATAAATAAGTTATTTAAGTTTAGGTTCCTTGACATCTAACTCTGTGATCTCATTGCTGTTCTCCTCTCTCCAAATTTTTCCTCTTCTCCAATCTATCCTTCACACAGCTGCCAAAATAATCTTCCTAAAGCTCAGGTATGACTAGGTGACCCTTCCACTCAAGAACTAGTGGCTCTAGGAAAGAATATGAACTCATTAACTTAATTTAAAGTCCTATAACAATCTGACTTGAGCCTACTTTTCCACATTTATTCCTATTCTTCTTCCTATTCATATCTAATGCATTTCAGAAAAACTAGACTTGTTATTCCCAGAACTTGGCATTCTATAGCTGATCTCTGAACCTTTGTACAGGTTGCAAATGCTAGAATTTATTCTGCCCTTATCTCTACTTCTTAGAATCCTTAACTTCCTTAAGGTTCATCTACCAGAAATATTTCCTCATCTCCTTGGTTGTTAGAACATTTTCCCTCTTCAGATGACCTTGTGTTTACTTATATGTTTACATCTTGTCAGGCAGCTAGGTGGTACAGTAGATGGAGTATTATTATTAGTATTAATAATAATCATCATTATTATTGTACTCCACATATATTAGAGGAGACTATGAATTTGGTGGCATGTAAACTGGATCTTCCAGCATACATGGGTCTATATATCTCTTCTTGTTTAATGGTTTTTCCGTGGTGTCTAACTCTTCATGACCCCATTTAGGGTTTTCTTGGTAAAGATACTGGAGTGGTTTGCCATTTCCTTCTCCAGTTCAGGATTTCTCTAGCTGCCTGTTGGACAACTTGAACTAGATGTCTCATTAGACATCTTAAGTTAACATGTCCAAAACTGAACTTTGCCCCCAAATCCTCTTCCTAACTTCCCTGTTTTTGTAGAGGGTACCACCCCAATCCCAGAAGCCCAGGCTCAAAGTCTAGGTGTCATCATCAACTCTTCATTCTCTCTCATTGTGCTCCACCACCCCCTGCCATCTGTTGCCAAGTCTACCTTTGCAACTCTCTCTTTTAAGCCCACTTCTCCCTTCTGCCACTGCTACAGCCTTGATGCAAGTCCTCAGTACTTTATGCTTGGCATATTACAATAGTCTTCTGCTTGTTCTCCTTACCTAACCCAATCCATCCTTCACTTGGCTGTCAAACTGATTTCCTAAAGCACAGGTCTAACCTTGCCACCTCCATATTCAATCAATTCTGGTGGGTCCCTATTACTTTCAGGAACCCTTATAAAATCAACTGTTAGCTTTTAAATTTGGCCCCCTCCTACCTCTCCAGTCTTCTTACATCTTACTTCCCTCCACGTACTCTCTATCCTGTTACACTGGCTTCCTTGTTGTTCACATAAGACACGCTGCCTCCCAACTTGGGATATTTTCACTGACTGTCTACCATACTTGCAGTCTTTTCCTTTCTCATCTCCACCTTTTGGCTCCCCTGGCTTCTATTAAGTCTCAGTTAAATTCCTATTTTCTGCAAGAAGCTCTTTCCAGTCCTCCTTAATCTTAGTGCCTTCCCTTGAGATTATCGCCAATTTAATTTATTTGTACATTGTTTTTTGCATTTTGACTCATTCATTCACCTGTTAGCTCTTTTTTTTTTTGGGGGGGGGTCTTTAAAAAATTCCTAGCATTTAGCAAAGTGCCAGGCTTTTAGGGGGTATATAATGCATGCTTATTGACTTGACTAGATTTGACTGAACCTCTCTTCCTCCAACGTTCTTCCACCTAACCCTAGTCCCAGGATCTTTGCCGGTGGCTTTTGGGATTTAGAAGCGCTAATCTTCAAATTCTGGGAGTCTGTTTTAAACAGCAAACATTTTTTAAATTTTGTTTCAGGAGAAGCTCATAGCTGAAAGGAGAGTTCCCATTCTGCAGAGCCAGCTGGAAGAATATAAAGGTATCCTGGCCCAGTTACAGATGCAGAAATCCAAGCTACAGGCTGAGGTACCTTTCCTTACAATCTCCAGAGACATTAGGGTCCCCTTTTACTATTTAGACACTTCTAAGAGCATTAATTTGCAATGTAATGCCCCAGTGCTCCCCATGTTTCTTTAGATTGTCAAGATTAGGAGGAAGTGTATAAAAGTTTTGATTTTTTATCAAGACTATTTTTTTTTACTTTGCCCCAGTCTCTCCTTGTGGTGATACCAAGCTTAGAAAACATAATTATGTGTATCTTCTCTTCAAGTTCGAAGTTTGGTTAAAATAAATGGTGTGTGCACTTCATTGTGAATCAAATTTGCCTGGAAAAACAAGAAACCAAAGAGATGTTAAACTTTAGTTCATATAATTTTTTCTTCCTTGCCAGCATGCTTTCTTCTCCAGTTTCTCCCTCTGCTTTTCTTCATCCTGTTTTCATACACAATTCGAAGACTTCAAACTTTAAGCTAAAACAACACTGAGAATGCTACCATCTCCAAAAAGGAAGGGAAGAGAATACAGATTTAGACAGTGCCTTATACTATATGCAGGACACTGCACTAAGTCCTTTATATAAATGTTGTCTTATTTGACCATCCCCCAAACCCTGAGAGATAGGTGCTATTATTGTCCCCATTTTACAGTTGAAGAAACTGCGATAAACAGAAGTTAAGTGACTTGTCTAGGATCACACACAGCTATTAAATGTGAGACTGGATTTGAACTCAGCTCATTCTCACTCCAGGTCCAGCACTCTATTCCTTATGCCACCAACTGCCTCAAAATGAAAGTCAATAGAAATAAAGAAGTCAAATCAGAAAATTTTGTTCCAATTCTAGGTCCCTTTAAGACTATGGTTAAATCATGAATAGGGAGCAATCGTATTGTTCAACACAAAGTCAAAATCATTCTCTAGAGGGATTAGAAAGAATGGGGGAAAAAGGGGAAAGCTTCACTTGTATCATTGTGTGAATGGGCCTGCTGTGCCCATTGACTGGACATCACAGAGAATGAATCAGAGGATCTCAGGGTGGGAAGGGAGCTCAGAAGTTACAAAATCCAACCCAAACAGGGATTCCCTTTAATCATATAGAGTAATATTGCTGCTTATACAGCCAGATCACCACTCTAGAAGTTCAAGGAAAAAAAAAGTTATATTGCTGGTATTAAGAAGATGCAAGTATAACATAGTGTTTCTTTAGAGAGATGGTATAGTATAATTCTCATCATAATGCTATATATATAGGAAATACTGGGTCTCTATGGGATTTATGAAACTATAGGCACTATTTATCCTATATATAGGAAGTATAGATATTTATGTGTATATAAACACACATATATTTATTTACATATGTGTATATAGACATATACAATATAATCTATGTATCTATATATCATATAATCTATAAATACAATCTATTTATAGATATAAATACAATATATAATCTATAAAATACACATAGATTGTATTTATAGATTATATAATATATAGATCATTATATACATCTATAATCTATATGATCTAAGTATATATTATAGATTATATAATCTATTAATACACAAGATATGTTATGTTATATAGTGTTATAT
>NW_025350549.1:0-1902 GCF_016433145.1 Gracilinanus agilis
GAGAGAGAGAGAGAGAGAGATTCAGTGACTTGCCCAAGGCCACATAGTAGTGATGAGGAATGGCAGAACCACACTGGACAAACTCAGTAGAAACTTAATAAATATTGAAAGATTATTAATGTTCAGTTTGAACTGAAATTTGTCTGGGTGTGTCTAGGCACGTGTGCAGAGGACTCTTCTGCTTCAATGGGTGCAGGAATTAATTTGATGTGGGGAGAGAGCTGGGTCTTTCTTTGGCAGTTCCAAAGTGAGAGAGAGCTCTTAGAGATCCTGTGGGGCTTCTGAGTGCTGTGGGGGAGTCGATCAAAGCTGAGTTTCTGCAAAGGAAGAAAACCTTCATGGAACTCCAACGAAGCATGGATGGAAAGACAATCACCAGCCTCGTAGATCTGGTGCTCATTGATCCTTTCAGTAAGAGAATTGGTTTGTAGATGGCTTCATTTCTATTCTCTTAATCTTAGCCAGAGTGTCAGGGTGACAACTCTCAGCCCCTAAATGAATTGTAGTGGAAGACAAGGTGAAAACAATGGATTGTTCTATTATAAAGTGGTTAGGGTAGTGCAGTGGATAGAGTACTGGGTTGGGAGTCAGGAAGACCTGAGTTCCACTCCCATCTAGTTGTATGCCCCTGGGCAAGTCACTTCCCTTCTGTTTGCCTCAGTTTCTTCCTCTGCAACAATGAGAATAATAATAGCTCCTCCCTCTCAGAGTTGGGAGGATCAAATCGGACAATCAATGTACAGTGCTTACTTAGCACAGTGCCTGGCACATAGTAGGCACTATATAAATGCTAGTGGTTATCATTACTCACCCAGAAACAAATCCCTTCTTTGGGGAGAATTGTCGATTTGGCATTTTTTGTTTCATTCATTGGAATTCTGAGTAGGCACCATTGGCAAGAGATGTGCTGGACATGAGCCTTTGATGTAATGGTCCTCTTATATCTGCTGCATGCCCAGGACCTACTTCTATATCCTGAACTTACTAGATGGGCTAAAAGGATCCTGCCTGGGCAGGGGGAGACCACTTGAAATGGCTGTTCTTGTCTAGGGCTGAGTCCTGAGTGTGTCCACCAAAGGTTGTGAAACTGAAAACAGACACAGAATGCCACAAGCCTCATGGAGGGAATAAACTGAGGACTTACATCCAAAGACATGGGGAGAGAGGAGGAAGTGGCCTCTGCATTTCCCATCCCTGCTTCCATGATCCGATTCAGTCAGGCTCTTCTCATCACTCAGCTCCTGTACCACAGTCTCTGAGACCCAGACGCTACCCACCCTCTCTTTCCTATCAGGTTACCAACCTTGGCCTGGCCCAAGAGCCCGTTTCCCATGAACCCCACTAAGAAACGGGCTAAGCAGCCACCGTCTGAAGGATCCGCCCCTAGAGACCATGGCGGCGAAGCTCTCATCTCACCCCTCTTGGCAGTGTCCCTACCAGGCTTTCCTAGGGCTCTGTTCCACTGGGCAGGGCTTCACAAAACCACCAGGATATGGATTCACACTCTCATCCAGTCACTCAGCATGTCCGTTCCCACAAACAAAGAGCCACCAACACTAATCCTGTTCTTATTCAGCCTGCCACAAGAATGGCAGACATTTCCAGAAAGCTTTCCTGACCACTCAAAGGGCTAACTCACCGCCCGTTCTATCTCGATCATAACCAGCCATCCAGAAGCCTCCTAGTGTTCCAGTATTGCCCTGAGGCCACCAATCCCACAGTCTACCGGAAGACAAGAGATTACTTCAAATCAACCCTTAATCTCTAACCCTCTCCATCCAGCTGCTTACAGAACATTTCCACATCATCAGTGCAATGAAACCAGTTAAATCCATGTTCAAAAAATAGTTTGAAAGAAAGAAGGGAAGGAAGAAAGAAGAAGAGGGAGGGAGGGATGAAGGA
>NW_025350550.1:0-6398 GCF_016433145.1 Gracilinanus agilis
AATTTAAAATATATAAAATATTAATCTAATTTTAAAAAAGAAGGGGAAGAGAATCGAATTATCATTATCAAAGATGAAAAAAGACATTACACTTCTAATAAAAAGGAAATTAAGGCACTTAGAAGCTATTTTGCGCCATTATGTGGCAATATATTTATGACAAGCTAGGTAAATGGATGAATATTTACAAAATTATTAATTGCCCAAATTAGTAAAGGAGGAAATTTAATATTTAAATTTAATATTTCTCATAACAGAAAAAAGAAATTGAACAAGTCATCAAGGAATGCTCCAAGAAAAATTCTAATGTATCTACTTTGATACTAAAAGCAATGCAATGATCTAGGAAGCTGAGGGATTAAAGGAAAGAATGCTATGCACATCTGGAGAAAGAATTATGGGAGTCAGAATGTAAGTATGTATATAAACATTTGGGAATTATTTTTACATGTAATTACAGAAAATAAAATGCAATTTAATGAAATAAAAATTTTTAATTTTGTATTATTATTCATTAAGGATATCGATTATGGTTTTTCTTTCTCTGTTTTAACTCCTCATACATAAATTTTCCAAATATATAAGATACCAAATTTCTCCCTTTGCTGCCCACTCCTGGAGATAATAAGCATTTTGATCTGAGTTATACGGGTATTATCATGTAAAACATTCTTCTATATTGGTCATTGAAAGAGAATACTCATATAAAAGCAAACCCCAAAATAAAAATATAAGTAAAGTGAATAATAGTGCACCTTGATCTCCATTCCAACTCCAATTGTTCCTTTTCTGGAAACATATAGCATGCTTTGTCATAAGTCCTTCATCATTGCCCTGGATGATTTGTTGAAAATAGCTGCCTTTCACAGATGATCAGTGTACCATATTTCTATTACTATATACAATATTCTCTTTGTTCTGCTTAAATAAATCACATAAATCATATGTTTTATTCTACATTTCTACTCCAACATTTCTTTCTCTTGATGTGAATAGCATTACTTTTCATAAGTCCCTCAAAATTGTCCTAGATCATTGTATTTCTGTTAGTCTGTTCATCATTTCTTATAATACAATAGTATTCCATGACCATCATATACCACAATTTGTTCAGTCATGCCCCAATTGATGAGGTTCCCCTTTATTTCTAATCCTTTGCCTCTACAAATATTTTATATAAGACCTTCCCTATTTTGTTTTATTCCTGTTTTATACCTACTATTACTAGATCCAAGGATATGCAGAGTTTTATAACTCTTCAGAGATAGTCCCAAATTTCCCTCAAGAATATTTGGATAAGTTCACAAGTCCATCAACAATTTTTAGTGCCCCAATTTTGCCACAACCCTTCAACATTTATCTTGGGGCTTTTTTGGGGGGAGGGAATTCTTTTATATTTTTTGATTTATTTGGTATTGAGTTATATAAATAGTCAAATTCCTCTTGTTAATCTGAATAGTATATATTTTTTGTATATATACATCTATTTTTCTTAGGTTGGCAGATTTCTTGTTATGTAGTTAGGCAAAATAATTCCTAATATTTGCTTTAATTTCTTCATCAATTATGATTTTTCTCTGTCACTCTTTTAAATTGCCTAATTTGGTTTTATTTTTTAAAACAAATTAATTAATAATAATCATTTTCCCCTCATAAATCAGTTCATTTTCCTATTTTTAGTTCAGTATTCTTCTAACTTTCAATTTTACTTATCTCTCCTTTAATTTTTAGTATGTCCAATTTGGCATTTTATCAAGGATTTTTAATTTGTTTTCTTTCTAGTTATGAAGTTGAATACAAATTCATTGATCTCATCCTTTTTTCTATTTTCTTGAGGTAATCATTTAAAGATATAAATCTGCCCCCTAAGTACAGCTTTGTTTATGGTCCATAAATTTTGGTATGTTGTATTCTCATTGTCATATTTTTAATGAAATTATTGATTGTTCCTATGATTTGCTCTCGGACCCATCCATTCTTTAGGATACATGCCAGTACACTAATGGAAATCAGTGTATAAATATTTTCATTAAACACTGAAACAAACATCTATTCTCCATACCTTTTGTTCTGAACTAATATTAAAATCAGTTTCAGGAGAATTTCTTTTAAGAAATTAGCATAACATGTGTTCCAATCAATAAAAGAACTACAGGTGATTCATTTGGAAACCTCAAGAAATAAATAAATATTCATCTACATAAAAATACTATATTCCTCAATCATGAATCAGGCAGTTTTTGGGTAACTGAATGATGAATAAGTATTAAAATATTCAAGATTACAGACAGATGCTATTTACATTTAAGAGCCAAAATGTAGCTGAATGAAAATGAGCAAAGTTTAGTCTAACAATTTTGAATAAAACCTTAACAAAATAAACAATTTCCAAAATACTTAATATCAACTTTTCATACAACTAAATTCAAATCAACAAAAAGTCAACACTTCTCAGACATTTTAATACATTTTATCATTATTTATCATTAATACAACTGTAAAAAAATCATGCCTCTTGAAAATAAAAGTTGATGGACCTCAAGTTTAACCTTGGGCTGTAGGCTCTGGCGTTTGCTGTAGTTCAGCCTGAACACATGAACCTCTAAAAGCTTTAAGTTCTTCATTTGTAAAATTAAGATTACATTTTACAAGCAAAATATGCTTTAAGAAATGATAAATCTGAGGAATTTGAGGAATTCAAATAAGCACTGGAAGACAAATGAATAGATGAATAGTTAAATGAGATCTGAGGATAAATGACTACAACCATATAAATGGAATAGAGAGAAAAGGAGGAGGACAAGAGGAAAGAAGGAAGAACAGAAGAAAGAGAGAAAGGAAAACATGAAAGGAAGGAAGGAAGGAAGGAAAGAAGAAATGAAGGAGCAAAGAACAAAGGAATGAAGGAAGTACATATACATTATTTATAAATATACTGTGTTGTGGTAAGGAATTATATTAATATGACATGGAAAAGATTAACTAGTTAGATTGACAGAAAATCATTTATTTTAGTATTAGGAAACTAAGAATCAATTTTCATAAAACTGAAAAAACAGAGAGTATCAAGAAAAAAGTGATCATCCATGTTAGATTTTTTTCAAGTATATGGAGAATGAATACTTTACTCTTCCCTCTCATTCAATATCCATATTCCATCAGCTGCTGATTCTTATCTATCTTACTTTCACAGTCACTACTGTCTACCCACCATTTTTTTCTTCATAAACTCTCTATTCTTGTTCATGTTCTCCACTCTTCTTGCCATGACTACTACAATACCTTTCTTTTTTTATTCCTTGCTTCCATTTTCCCATCCTTCCCATATGTCCTCTCCACAGTTTCAAAAAAAACTCATCCCAGAAACAAGTCTGAGCACATTAACTTTACACTAAAAAACTTCATTTTCCCCTATTGCCTGTGGGATAAAACACAAAATTTTGAGTCCAGGATTTAAAAGCCTCCACAGTCTGGCTCCTACCTACATTTTTATAGTCTTCATATTGCTCTTAATCATGTATTCTCTGTTCCATTAACACTTTTCTGAAGTTTATTTCTGGTTGACAAGGTGATGGAGTAAGAAACATTCAGAGTTCATCAACCATCCTCTAAATGATTATAGAAAAATAAAATGCTTCAAAACAAATCCTAGAGTGATGAACCAAAAGAAGCAGGGGTGAGACAGTGTTCTTGACCAGAACAATGTGTAGAGACATCAAGGAGGACCTATGTTCCTGGAATAGGAGGAGAGAGCACTGAAGAAAGTTTCCATGAATGAGGAATGTAATACAGTGCAAAGGTGCAGGGGAAAGAGTACAGCTTGCTCTTTCCAGTCTAAACAGAGTAATAACAGAAACCAATATGATACAAAAATACTTTTCTGCTAGTTGTCCCCTATACATGAATTTCTATCTGCCACTCTTTTACCTTATAAATTTGCTTGCTTTCTTCAAAGTTCTGCTGATATCCTTCCTCCTATATCATCTTTTTTGATCTACAATTATTATTAAATAGCTTCTCTTAAAATAATTTTGTATATACTTTGCCTTTTTTGTATCCATATGTGCACATATGTGTATGTGTGTATGCATGTATGTGTGTGTATTTCAGTGTATGTGCTTTGTATTCTTCCCATTAATCATATGAGGACAAGAACATTTTAATTTTAGTCTTAGTATTCCCAATACCTAGCACAATGTCATTCACAATGAAGACACTTAATATGTGAATGGGAATGAAGAGAATTAAGAAAAGCCATTAAAATTCTATTATTAAAAAGCCATTAATGGAAATTAAGAAAAATGTTTCTGGGCAAATGTAAAAGCAGAAATATGACTGGGAGGGACTGAAGAGTGAGTTGGTTGTGAAAGAACAGAAACAGCAATTACCTTTCATGAGTTTAGCTGTGGAAACTGTGGAATTTTGGAAAAGTTGTACTGAAACACATTGAAAATCATATTCCAATACTCTGATACACATTTCAATTTGTTCTCCATGTGGGAATTTGAATAAATGTAATAAAATGGCTTCTCTTGGGCTTATTAAAATGACTATTAATAGTAAAGCAGAAAGCTGAGAATTTTGTTCAGATAAACTTTACTGGAATATCAAAGGATATATGTCTAAGTGTCCTGATCAGAACTATGCTGTGTCCTGATTCCTTTAGTGTGTAATAATGTGAAATATTTCTTCAATATCCCAACTTCATTTTCAATGTGATAAATTGTAGGTTTATTTAAAGGGCTCTTCTTACTATTACCTACTATCATTATAGAGAAATTTAAATTTCACACAATGAAAATCCTGATTTTTTTATACTATATTCTTTATAATTTAAGTCTATGACATCTGTTTGAACTCTGCATTTAGGAGAATTTCTTAAATGTCCCTTTGTATGTGGAAATTTTAATGAACCACTCCAATGACACAACATAAGAGAAACAAACAATGTTGTTGTTTTTTTAATTTCCCCAGGCAATTCCATAACTGGTTAGAAAATATCACTTTGTGCCATAGAAATTAAAGGAAAATTTTCTAATATTCCTCATAAGAAGAGTTCTCAATAATAGTCTCAGCAAAATACAATAATACATACTATTTACAAATCCCTTTAAATCATCTATTATCAATATAAGTTCCTCCTTGAAGTGGGTATAGAAAACCTTTAAAATTTCCTTTTACTAAAGATATAACTTCTCCTTTGAGGTTATCTCATAGGAATATATGAAATCTTCCCTTGAGATAAAATCCTACCCTACAATGTTCATACCTATTGCAATACTTCTATTATAATTTGATTAGCTTCTATTTACTTACACCTGAATTATATCACTAAATGACAATAGTTTTAAAAAAGGCTGATAAAGAATGGAAATGTATTATTATATTAGCTTATCCTACCCATGAGCAATTGATTTTTTTAATTATTTAGATCTAGTTTTATTTGTGTGAAGAGTGTTTTGTAATTATGTTCATATAATTCCTGAGTTCTCTTGGCCAGATATTTTATATAGTCTAGAGCAATGATGGGCAAACTTTTTAAAGAGGGGATCAAAGGAAAGGAAATGCTCATCCTTCATTCTGTTTCCAAGGCAACTCTTTCAAAGTTTCATTGTATTGTATCCTACTCATTGTATTTGTCAGATTAGGAATAATGTCCTATGGCAGGATAGAAACTTTCAGGGGGTTGCATCTGGCCCATGGGCTGTAGTTTGCCCATTACTGGTCTAGAGTCATTTTAAATGGAGTTTCTCTTTCTAATAATTGCTACTGGGTTTTGTTGGAAATATATAGGAATGCTCATGATTTATGCGTATTTATTTTGTACCCTATAATTTTCCTAATGTTATTAATTATTTCCACTAGCATTTTAGTTAATTTTCTAAGATTCTCTAGGTATACTATATGTCATATATAAAAGTGATAGATTAGTTTCCTCATTGCTTACTTTGATCCTTTCAATTTCTATTTCTTCTCTAATTGGTACTGCTAACATTACTAGTACATTATTAAATTGTAGTGGTGATAATGGGCATCCCTTCTTCTCTTCCAATGTTTTTGGGAATGCTTCTAGCTTATCCCTATTGTAGATGATACTTGCTGATGGTTCTTAAAAAATACTGCTTATTATTTTGAGGAAAAGACCTTTTATTCCTATAGTTTTCTAGGTGTTTTTTTCAATAGGAATGGTATTGTATTTTGTCAAAGATTTTCTGAATCTATAGAGATGAGAAATCATGTGATTTCTTTCAGTTTGATTTTTGATGTGGTCAATTATACAGATGGTTTTCCTAATATTGAACCAGCCTTGAATTCCTGGTTAGAATCCCACCTTGTCATAGTGAATAATCCTTGTGCTAACATTCTGTAGTCTTTTACCTAGAATTATATATATATAT
>NW_025350551.1:0-5603 GCF_016433145.1 Gracilinanus agilis
ACATACATACATATATATATATATATATACACACACACACACACACAAACACACACACACACACGCACACACACACATTCTTCCCTACCCTAGGCTTGGAGTGGTGGCCTTTTTATTTGGAATTATTCCTTCAATCAAATAGGTTTCTTTTCACATCTAAATCCATCATCTTAGCTTGGTTCCAGTGGGATATTCTAGTTTCTACATTTTAGTTTTCCTTGATTATCTACTCAAACCCCAACATGAGAGGGAGGGTCAGCAGCTACGTAGCCCTCCTGCATGAAAGGGGTTTGTTGCAAGCTTATTAGAACCGTGACTGAGATCTGTATGCAGAGGTCTAAGCCCCTGGGTGCCTGCTGTGTGCAAACCCAGGGGAGAGGGCCCCTGAAGACACTTATTATTTTTATGTCTCCCCAGATTCTTTGACCTTACCATCCAGACCTCATTGGAAGGGAATCCTAGCTAATTAGTCTATCACTTGTTAATCACCTTCCATATGCAAGTGCTCCTGAGTCCACCACACATGTGTTTGTGTCTGGGGTTAGTGCCCACAGCCAGATTTCATTTTACACAGTTAGGTTTCAGTGGTGCCCAGCCAGTAGTTTATCTTGGACAAAAGGTTGACAAACCTTGGCTCCTGGGGAGAAAGCCTGGAAACTGAGATGGATTATTATTCAAAGGCCGGTTTTCATGGGTCGACAGTTGAGTGATGCATAATACAGAAGGAAATATTTTAGTCAAATGTTTACTTTTGTGTGCATGAGTGTGCGTGTGTGTTTGCGGGCTCTCATAGAAGTCAGTATCTTTTTCTTTTTTTTTTTTTGGAAGAGGTATCTTTTCACTACAGTCTTCTTTCAGGGAACAAGTTGGCAGAAAATTGAAAGTTTTTCTTCTAGGGAAATGATTTTATTGTTAGAAATCAGTTGGACCCTATTCATCTCTGTAACGTTGTAGTCTTGTTATTTCTTTCCTGGGATAATTAGTTATTAGACATGGTGTTAATTTTTTAATTAAAGCTTGGATTGTATGGTACCAGGGATCCTCTGGACATATTTGTATTGAAATGAGACATGGAGATAAACTTGAGTTTAAAAGAAAAAAAAAAGGAAAAACCTTTTCACAAGGAGAAAATTATGTACCTAGGATTTTATGCATGCTGATATTGATGAAAAAATATTTGTGTTTGAAAGCCCTTTCCTGGCTGAATCTCCCTGAAACTTGTACATTTCAAAGTACCAGCAAGAAAAAGCACTTTGGGCAACTCTCACCTCCTCCATATGCATAAATAAATAAAAACACACATATGTGTATATACATACATATTATTTATATGCACAAATACAAATATGTGTGTGTGTGTGTGTGTATGTGTGTATTTACTCCAAATGTAGAGATTTTGGTTCCCTTGAAAGCAATTAGCTGTGATTACATCTTGTGGTTTTTTTTTTTAATCTTTTTTTTTTAACTATAGCTTATCCTGATATCGAGTCTGTGGCACAGGGCATGATTCAGCAAAATTAAACCCCTGGGTTTCATTGTAGAGTTGATTCAGGGAAGAATATGGTCTTAAGGGAGGATTCTCCTTTGCTGAAACTTACAAAGCTTTAGTTAAGAGCCTATATCCTAAGAAATTACTCAAGAAATTTATAAAAACGTAGGTGAACTTGTCCATGTACAGCAGGGCAGTTTCTCCACTTGTAAATCCCAACAAGATTTTGTGGGGCTCTGACAATCAGCCTAATTTATTCAGTGAAGTTGTTTGGGTAAATATGATTACAGAGAATTTATATTCATGGTGTATATTTTGCCAGATCCTTTGTGAAATTAGAAGGACTGCCTCATATTACTACAAATATTCTGGTTTAGAGAATCCTGGGAAATTTTTGTACAATGGATATCTGTCTTAAATTACAGTGAAATTTTTACTTCATGTGAGTGCATGTGCTTCCTTTGGGGGTTAGCTTTGCAATTTTTCTTTGAGATCTGTTGGCAGTTCTAAGAGTTTTGCTTTCATGAAGATGGTTCACATTGGATCCAGCAAAGAGGTTAAAACTTCTCATGTGAAACATTTAGTGTAACAAGTTAGCTTATGTTTATTTGAGGAAATGCTGAAGAAATATACTATATGTACTCTGCCTAAAAATCTCCTGTGTCTTTTTTTTTGTCAAGATATGAGACACTGATCAAGACATTTGTTTTTCCACAGGTTCTTCTTGAAATTTTTCCTCAAATGTAACCAAAATTGCCTAAAAAATGCTGGAAATCCTCGAGACATGAGGAGATTCCAGGTAAGTGTACCATCTTAAAATGTGACCACAATATAGTAGATTACCATGAAACTTCGAAGGATTCTTGATCTCATCAATACAGTACTCATTCCAACTGTCAAAACTGTAACTTATTCATACTTCCTATGTGATGCTTATTTATGTTCCTCTATAAAATTTCTATAAGAAAATCTTCCTCTACTGGGGACTTCCATCTCTTGATTTTGCCTTTATACCATAAAAAGCCTTTATACTTTCTATAGAACCAGGACACTTCATTTTCCAGTTATATAACTTTTTGGCAATACTATTTCTACCAATTCTCCTGCACAGTCCTATAACAATAATACCTAGAGCATATATAATGCTTTATGGTTACAAACACCTTTACATACATTAATTTATTTTATCCTTACACCTATTATGTAAGATAGGTGCCATTTTGCAGATGAGGAAACTGAGGTTGAGTGAGGATAAATGATTTGTCAAGGTCACACTGTGAAGTCAGTAGCTAAGGCTAGATTTGAACTCAGGTCTTCCTGACTCCAATTCCAGTGCTTTTATCATTATTTACCTTGGTGGCTATCTCTCTATTCCTTTAGATGACCTACCATTTTAATTCTTTCAAGACAATAGTATTCTGTAACTTGCAACAATGCAGCATTATTGGAAAAGAATTGGTATTTAAAAAGACAGACCTTTGTTTTACAATGATGTTTGGGTTTATTAAAAACGCTATGCTACTTCCCAAGTGCAATCTTGGTTATGAGTTTCTTTCAGCAATTCTCAGTTCCAGTAAGTTGAAAGTCTTTTAGGGATAGAGACATCATTTACTGACTTTCTGCTCCCTTGACCAGACAGTGCTCCAATAGACAGACAACCTGGAGAGAGAATAAACCCTCTCACCTGGCCCAGTCCTGAAGCCTTTTAACTTGAAAGCCATATCTTTAGAGATTCTTTTGAAATTTCCAAACCTTATACTTTTTATGTGCCTTCTTAAATAGAGTAAGGCAGTGATGCTAAGGCTTTTTTTTGATGACACAGATAAATGGTTTGGTCAACAACCAAAAAATCTTCTATGGGTTAAATAAAGTTTAAAAGCTACTGAAATGGTAGCCTCTTTCCCAGAACTCTACGTCTATAGAAAAACAGTCAAGACACTAACATTGTTCTATCCTAGAACAATAGTCTATCCCAGAAAAATGTAAAAGCTTATCCCTTGAAGTGGCAGATAGAGACAAGGAAGACATTATTCCATGCAGAGGGAATGATAAGAAGAAAAGGATGTTCATGGGAAAATCCAGTTTGTAAGGAGCATGTGGTATAGGAAGGGAATGGAGAAGTCTAGAAAAGGAAATTGAGGCAAGCTCATGAAAATGTTTTCAAAGCCAGGTAAAGGAGTTTGGACATTATTTAGTAAGTTATAAGAAAGAAAAAAAGTTTTGAGCAAGGGGGTATCATCATTAGGATTGGATATTAGAAAGATTTATCAGGAAAGAATATATAGGTATTCCTTCCACATTGTTTCTTTCCCCATTTGATTTTGGTAAATCATCATTTGGTATAAGAAATTAAATTCGGGGTGTGGGGAGGGACAGGTAGGCAGCTCAGTGGGTTGAGAGCCAGGGCTATCAACAGGTCCTGAGTTTATATTTGACCTCAAAAACTTCCTAGCTGTGTGACCCTGGATAAGTCACTTAACTCCAATTGCCTAGCCCTTACCACTCTTCTTCTTTGGAACTAATACATGGAAGGTAGAGGTTTAAAAAAAATTAAATGGGAATTTGGGGGGAGTTTTGTGAAAACTGTAGACAATATATGAAGGCTAGCAAATGACACAGAACATGTTTAGAAATGCATATTTAACCCAAAATTTACCATAAAGTACTATAAATAACCCATAAAAGAAAAAGGAAAAAAAATCTGACTTCTTCTCTGGTATGAAGAGAGGGCCAACAAATTTTACGTAAATTCTCCAGATTGAGAGAGTACCTCTCCCCTAACCTTTGTGTTATGGAAGGGGATAGAAGAGGGATGGGCATAAGATGGATTGAAGTTAGTGGGTTTTAGGTATTTGGACATTCAGGTGGAAATGAACAATAGGTAGAACTGAGTGCTTCATTCACCAAGGATTTCTGAAGTTCCAATTATGTACCAGGTATTGTGCTAGGCACCAGAGGCAATCTATAGGAGAGAGGAAACTGATGCAGGAGTTATATGTGAGATCCCTCTACTTATCTCTGCCCCCATCCCTCCCTTTATTCTTCTCTTTCTTTCCTTCTCTCTCTCTTTCTTCTTTTTCTCCACCTTTCTCTCTCTTTCTGTTTCCCTCTCTCTTTCTCTCCAGAGCTAATGAGTTTCTCATTACTAAAATAGGTCTTGAAGTGGATATTGGATGACTTCTTGTCAAGAATATAGAGAGGCAACTTTGCTAAGATGCAGTTTGGACTAGATGACTTCCAAGATTTTTGCTGATCTGGGGGATAGTATTGGACAGTGTATGACTCCAGGATTTTGACATTCATATTTTCTTATTTTACTGCTTACTTTTTCATGATGTTGGGGCAATGTAGATGCTTCAGTTTCTCCATTTGAGTAATAGGAATAATAGACTACGTATACATGCCAGAAAGATTTATTTAAGAGATGAAGTTGCCATCATATCTATCAGATATTTCAAATACCACTTTGGTATTAACTGCTTTTTCTCGTGGATTTAAATTCCAAGGGGGCATAAATGTTTAGGTATTTCTGAGCAAAGTGGAAAGAAAATTGAACTAGGAATTAGGAGACTTCTTTTCTAGACTTGGCTTTATTACTGATATGCTGTTGAACTTTTGGTAAATCACTCAGTCACTCTGGGATACAGTTTCTTCATCAGCAAAATGATTGATTTGGGCTGGACCATCATCAAATTTCCCATTAGGGAAAATATGAGTATTTGATTCTCAGGCCTTGCTGAGAAGACCTGAGATGTGTCCTTTACTAATCCCCTAGGACATCTTGCTAATAGCTTTGAAATCTCAATAGAATGAGAAGAAAGTAGAAGGCAGATTGTATCTCTCTAAGTATTTGGTCCCTACTGTGAAGTTTCCTTGGCCATTCAGGCTTTTCTCTTAAGACTTAGAACATATCAATTAAGGTATAGGTTTCTAGAAGAAAAGCCCCCTGGTGGACTGTGCCAAAAAATCGGTACAACTAAAGTTTCTAGCTTCCTATATGTTCATTTTCTCTCTTTCTTCCTTCCTTTCTTTCTTTCTTTCTTTCTTTCTTTCTTTCTTTCTTTCTTTCTTTCTTTCTTTCTTTCTTTCTTTCTTTCTTTCTTTCTTTCTTTCT
>NW_025350552.1:0-2172 GCF_016433145.1 Gracilinanus agilis
ACTATAAATATATATATATATATATCCTAAAGAAAAGTCCTAAAGGAGAAAGAGTGAGAAAAGGTCATTGGGTCTAATAACAACAACAACCACCACCACCACCACCACCATAAAGGTTAGGATTTACATAGCACCTACTCTTTGACAAGAATGTGCTAATCACTTTATAAATATAATGTTATTAGACTCTCATAAAGAATTATCAGTAACTTGGAGACAGAGGTTTTAGTAAGTATTGAGAATGGAAGTCTGATTAAAGTGAATGGAAGAGCAATTATGATATGAATATATGGAATAAATAAATCTAAATTAATCTAGACAAAGTAATGAAGGAGAGGAACATAATAGTTTGCAGATAATATGGAGAAATGTATGAATCTAAATTTTATTAGATTGAAATTTTGGTTATAATAAATTATCAGATTGTTTGCATAATTCAATAGTTCCAGTTTAGCTAAAAAGTTCTAAGCCTTATATAGCAATGAGTGAATACCAACTTTCTGCTACAATTATTTTCTAAAGATATAGGATGCAGTGAATACTTAACATTAATTTAGAGGATGTAAAAGAATTGTATAGTTAATGATGATAGGTTCCCAAGAGAGAAAAATGCAGGTATTTTAAATTGAGGCTTGCCAATCCAATATAGCTGTGTAAAATAAGTCTTATTTTCTGAATGTTGTAATTCTTCCATTTTTACTGCAATGCATTTTACAAGTTGGAAAACTACCTATGCAAGAGAACTTATTTCTTTGTTTAGAATTTTCATTTTTAGATGACAAATATCCTTATTCATTCATTCAAATATTCATTTAGTATCTTTTTTAATTATAATAAATGATAAATAATGATGGCTAACAATTTATGGGATAGTCAAGCAAAAAACTTGGAACTCCCAAAAAGGTTTAGAGTACTAGATATCTATATATCACAGCTAGAAGACTAAGGCTTGATTAGAAAAAGACTCACAGTTACCATATTTTCCTACTAGAGTACCAGAAGTACAATAGAAAAGTTTTGTTTAAAATACCTATATTTAATATATTATGAATTTCAACAAAATCATAATTTGCATTTTATATAATTTTACCATTCTCAAATCACATCCTTAATAACCTTATGAAGTAGGTCATACAAGTATTTAAATGTTTACATTTTATAGATGAGGAAACTGAAGCAACTCCATATACTTTAATCTTAGGATCACAAAATGTTACATTTAGAATGAGTCATTAGAGATCACTTAGTCTGACTTCCTCAATTTAGAGTTGAAGAAACAGAGATTTCAAGAATTTGTTATTTACCCAGCATATATGGCTAGAATATAGTAGACTTTGAAATTGAATCTAGGCCCTGTGAATCTATCTAGCTCAATATTCTTCTAATTATGTTAGTAAAAATTCAGGTTATTTGTATACAAGCCAAGAAAAAGATCTTTCTATTTGGACATTTTGGAATACCAGTGGTGACTAATTCTAGAATTTTTGATCCAATGCAATTTTACATCTTGATGTCTTAGGCAACTTATGATTTTGGTTTCCTTCCTGTGAGCCCTTCTATATTGGCAGTTTGTACTGTTGCCCAGACTATGCTAAAATTCACTTAACTTTCTTTTTTTTTTATTAATTTTTATGGTGTTGTTAGTTGCTTTAGTACATAGAATTCAGACTTTCCCTCTACTGATATTATTTTAATCTTAGTATTTTATGATTAGAATAATCAAATGACAGCATCTTTCATGTTTTCTACTGTAATAGTTTTTTTTTTACATTTATTAATATTCATTTTTAACATGGTTACATGATTCATGCTCCTCCTTTCCCCTTCAACCCCGCCCCCCCGCACCCCCCCTACCCATGCGCATTTCCACTAGTTTTGTCATGTGTCCTTGATCAAGACCAATTTCCAAATTGTTGGTAGTTGCATTGGTGTGGTAGTTTCGAGTCTACACCCTCAATCATGTCCACCCCGACCCATGCGTTCATGCAGTTGTTTTTCCTATATGTTTCCTCTCCTGCAGTCCCTCCTCTGAATGTGGGTAGCATCTTTACCATAAATCCCTCAGAATTGTCCTGGGTCATTGCATTGCTGCTGGTTCAGAGGTCCATTACATTCGATTTTACCACAGAATGTCAGTCTCTGTGTATAGAGTTCTTCTGGCTCTGCTCCTTT
>NW_025350553.1:0-5685 GCF_016433145.1 Gracilinanus agilis
TATATATATAAAATCATGGGTCTAATTATGCCATTCCCCTGCTAAAGAAGCTTTGGTGGATCCCCATTACCTCTAGGATAAAATACAAATGCCTCTTTGGCACTTAAAACCCTTCATAGTCTGGCCCCAGTCTACTTTCCCCGACTTATTTCACATTACTTCCCCATATACATTACATTTCAGCCAAACTGGCCTATTTAATGTTTCCTGAGCTTTGTACTCTATAACCTGCCTATGTAGCTTTGCAAGTAAGTATTGTTCTTCATGCTTGGAGTGTTCTCCTTCCCTCCGTCTCCGCTTCTTAGAAATCCAGCTAGGTCTTTATTAGTGTGAATAAGAAATCTTGTGAAGTGGTTGCGTTATTGGAATTTGCACTGCACTGGTCCACTGGGCTGGAACCAATCACTATATTTCACATAATTATAACTTTAAATAGTGCAAATTTGAATACATGTGACCATTCATGGATTCATTATTCGCACCAATCAGGACCTTCCTGCCCTCGCTCCCTTTCAGGCTCTCAGCTCCTACATGAGGTCTTTCCTGATCTTTCTATTTGTTATTTTTCTCCATCCACTCCATCTCCACAAATTAGGATCATAGGAGCATAGAGTTAGAGCTGAAAAGGGAACCTTCAATGTTGGTGAATCTAATATCCTCATTTCCCCCATGAAGAAACTGAGGCTGAAAAAGGTCAAGTGACTAGCTAAGAGTTATATAGCTAAGAAGTATCTATGGCAGAATAAAATGGAGATCATCCTCATTCCTTTTATATAGAGTTTGTATTTCCTTATCCCTGTATATGCTGTTTCCTCCAAGGCTCACCTCGCTCACCTTGTGTCCCCACGATGTACCACCTTAATAGCATTTAATAAATGTTTGATGAATTGAATTGTTAGAGATCAAGGAGGGGTCATCTGTCGTGTGTCTAATGATTTGGCTGGTGGGGTCAGAGTAGCCAGAACACTTCTGATTTGGGGTTGTTTCCCTTGGATGTTAGCAAAAAGCTGCTTAAGAAATTTCTTTGTTCTTAAGCTGACATGGCATGTGGTAGATGATTGTAGGTGGTGCAGGCATACAGGTATTCAGATTTTCCATCCAATCCTGGAGATTGCTTCTGAATGTAGAGTTGAGATACAAGTGTCGTTACTTTGTATGGGTAGCCTTGGTCTCAAGTTCATTCTCTTCCTTATTTATTCCATCTTCTGGCCCCTTTAGAACAGTCCCAGATGCCTTTGGACCTCTTCATCCATAATATTCACTTACAAAACCCCTTCTTTCCATCTCTTACCCTGTAACCTCTCCTCACTATCTTCTACTTCGCCCATCTGCCACATAAACCCTCCCTCTTCTCAACCCTCAGCTCATGAAAATACTTAGTGAAACGGACCAGAGACCATTAGGATGGCAATTGATGGGATTGCTAAGAGGCAGAAGGAGCTTTATTCCCATGATCTGGTACCTGCGAAGGAAAGGTAACGGGCCGTGCACCATTAAGTGAAGCTAAGAGTTGCCCAGGGCCTTCTACTAAGTCAGTGATTACTTTTTTATTCCCCCTCTACTCTCCCTTGGGTATTAGAGGGTTTAACCTTTTATCTACTTGGCACACTTAAAGCCCTGTGAAGTATGGAAGGGGACAGCTGACTCTCAGAGGGGCCCAAACATTGCTTAGGAAGGAGGAGATACAGAATGTGAATAAAGTATTAAAACAGTGTCTTCAAGTGGGGCACAAGATGTGGGTACATTATCTCATTGAAGCTTATAACTGTCCCATGAAGTATGTCATATAAGCATTATCATTCCCATTTTATAGATGAGAAAACTGAGGCTCAGATAGAAGTAATTTGCATAAAGCCACACATTTAGAAAATAATGGGCAAAGGATTCAAACTCAGGTATATATATATATATACACACACACACACACATATGTATACATATATATACACCTATATTTATTTATTCTTTTTCCACTACTTCTTTGGAATACCTCCCATTTATTTTTGGTGCTGGGGCTATCTTAAAAGGATTCATAGATTGTTATTCCTAAAAGGGACTTAGAGATAATTTAGTCCAGTGGCTCCCATTTAGTAGTTTATAATCCCTTAGAGGTCTCATATTGATAGTCTAAAGGGTTCACATGAAAAATTCTTTAATGGTGCCTTCAGTATTAAATAATTGTAAAGAATATCATAGCGAGTGGCTATAGCACAGTAGATAGAGCACTGGGCTTGGGATCAGGAAGCCTCATCTCCATGAGTTCAAATTTGGCCTCAAACACTTTCTAGCTGTGTGAACCTGGGCAAATCACTTAACCCTGTTTGCCTCAGTTTCCTTATCTATAGAATGAGCTGGAGAAAGAAATGGCAAACCACTCCAGTATCTTTGCCAAGAAAACCCCAAATGACTGAATAACAACAAAAGAATAACATGAATAGTATATTACATTGTTTTGGAGTAGTTCACGACCCATTTTGTTGTTTTTGTTGTTGTTTTAAAACCCCTACCTTCTGTTTTAGAATGGATACAATACTGTGTACTGGCTCTTGCCCAGGATTACACAACTAGGAAGTGTCTGAGATTAGATTTGAACATAGGACTTTCTGTCTCCAGGCCTGGCTCTCTATCCACTGAGCCACCTAACTGTCCCTGTTGCAACCAAAAATGTTAAGATCTAGTCCAGTTTCCTCATCTGACAGATAAACAAACAGCCTCAAAGAGATTAGTGACTTGCCCAAAGTCACAGAGTTAGCAAATAGAAGAACTGGGTCTTGACTTTGGGTCTCCTGACTTCTCATACATCCTATAATGCTGCCTCCTACTTTTGTACTTCTTGACTGTCTACTATTACCTTGGGGGAACATAAGAGCCAATGGATTTCCCCTTCTATTTCCCAGAAAAGAAAGCCCTCAGAATGGGATTGTATTTTGTCTAAATTCACATTATAAGTCATGAATTTATTACTATGTAGTCGTAATGTAGCCAGGTACTGAGCTAAACCCTGGGGGGTACAAATAAAGACCAAAACACCACCTCCACCTTCAAGGAGCTTACATTCTAATGGGTAACATGGAAATAACTAGATCTATGTATGTGGTATAAGCACTATTATTCCCATTTTATAGGTGAGAAAACTGAGGCTCAGATAGAAGTAATTTGCATACAGTCACACATTTAGAAAATGATGGGCAAAGGATTCAAACTCAGCTTATATGTATATATTCATATATACATGTGTTCTTTTTTAAAGAACTCTTTTTAGAATCGAGATACAAATGCTGTTACTTTTATGACTCATTAAGTCATATAAGAGCAATATTCAGGAACAGGGATAGTGTTACTCTTGATTCTCCTGAATTCTAGTGCCTAATCCTTCCCAATCACTTTGTATCTATTTAGTATATGTTTCATGTTTACAAGTTGTTTCCCCAGGCTAAATTGGTAACTTCCTTGAGGTTTGTTTCCCTAAACCTGGTACACAGCTGGTGCTTAATAAATGTTTGTGGACTGATTAAAAAGGGGACATAGGTATGCATGAACAGAGGGTCTTTGTGGCAGCAGAAAACCTTCTCCCTTTCCCTCTCTGAAAGCAGAACACTCTCTGCCTAGTGCTGGATTCTGGTGGGCACTCCAAGCTCCTGTCATGCCTGTATCCTCTCTGGGTACCAATTAGTGATGACACCTTTGCAGAGATTCATAAGCTCCAGGGACATCGTTCCCCTACTCCCCCCATCCCCTCCCAGGAGTCTGTCTCACCATCCAGCGCAGCCAAAGGCTAGTCTCACTGGCCGTACGCAGGGTCACGTTGCCAGGTGCCATGTCGGGTGGAGCCTGGAGGGTTTGGATCTTGCGAGAGGGTTGGCTGGGGGGGCTGGTGCCCACAATATTCACCTGGCGCATGCGGAAGCTAAGGGTAGGGGAAGGGAAAGGGGAGGATGAAAGACCTAATGAGGATGACGAGCAAAATGTCCCCAAAGGGGAGGACCAGGGTTGCAGCCCTCAAAACCAGCTTCCCATCCCTTGTTCCCCTCATGCCCAAATCCCCTTTCACCTTGGTCTTGCCCCTTTGCCCGCTTTACCTGTAGAAGGTGTAAGGGTTGAGGTTGGGCACTTCCATGGAGCGGGCATCGGGCTCATTAGCCAGTTGGTGGATCAGGAGCCATTCTTCTCCCTCACCCACCACTCCCACCTGAGAAAGGGGAGGGACCATCAGACCAGAAAAGAGAAAGCACCACTCAGTCACCTGGTGGTATTCTCCAGGAGCTCTGAGTCTGTCCCAGAGTCCCAGGAGTTACATAGATGCTCAGTGTTTGCTGCTTCTGCTCAGGGTTCAAGGTGTAAATCCCAGGACTCACTTTGTGGAGAGTAAGAAGCAGGCCTCTAGTGTGGCCCCTTTATTCCTGGACCCTAGAACGTGGCCTTTCTTTATCTACTTCACTAACGTTGCTGGCTGGTGCATTAGAAAGCAAGGGAAATACCCAACCAGTTCCCCCCACCTCAGATTGGTACTGGCACGTGAGAGTTAGAGGCAGATCAGGTCTTGGAGTAGGTAGCAGGGATTTTGGTGGATTGGGTGTTTTTAGTGCATTTGATATGTCAACCTGTACATATGTTCTACATGCAAATCATTAGGCACTCATTACAATAGGGTTCTAGCCCAATTCTTATGGGCAAGACTGTACATGTGGCTTGCTTGTCTCAGATATGCAGGATAAAGATGGAAATCCTCTTTGCCTGGAATTACCTGTGCTTCCACCAGCCAACGAGAGATAGATGTTTTCCCATCATAACCAGCTCTAAACTGTAAAGTCACAGAGCGGGGGCCAATGTTGGAGATGCCCAAGTTGGTGGGGGGTCCAGGGAGTTCTGAAAGGAAAAAAACCAGGGAAATTATCTAGGAAGGGAGAGAGAAGAGAGAGATCTATCTATCTTCTATGCCCCAAATCAAGACTATGCTGAGTTACCTGATATGCTCAGCATTTCCTCTTTAAATCACACTGGAAGGTCTCCTTGGAGTTTATAAAATCTTAGATTTAGAGATGGATGGGACTTTGGGAGTAATCAGACTCAACTTCCTATTTTGACAGATGAGGAAATTGAAGCCCAGAGTCACAAGGTAATAAAGCATCTGAGACAGGATTTGAACTCAGGTTTTCCTGACTTCCATCACTCTATCCACTGGTCAGCACTATTTGGGCCTGCTTTGATCCTTCCATTTCATAGTTACAATTGTACTTTTTTTACTGTGTACTTTTTACTTTCTAAGGGCTGGAGGAATGCTTGGACACGTTCTGATTAGTCTCACTAGTAGATTCTTCCTCAAGATAAAGGATCTTGGGGAAAAGAGGATGCCTCGAGTCTTAGACATATGTGATTCTTGTAGTTTCAGGTTTTTCCCTGGGCTAGTCTCTTATGGTGGGATAGGGTGGGTGTAAAACTGGCACTCTGGGAACTTTGCATGAGCTAATTGAGAATAAGAACTCAAACCTGAAGGCCAAGAAGTATTTACTCTTAATTTTACAGTCACTGGTAAATGGTCAGGGAACATTTGTGGACTGGTGGTATTTTTTAAGCTTATCCGTGTGAAAGGCTGACCTTGTGTTATCTGTCTCTCATTTTTGAATGAAAGTCCTTCCTTCCTTCCTTCCTTCCTTCCTTCCTTCCTTCCTTCCTTCCTTCCTTCCT
>NW_025350554.1:0-1463 GCF_016433145.1 Gracilinanus agilis
ATATAAAGAAATCTGTTTTTGAATCCTAGATCTACCATTTACCATGGTAAATACTAGAGTACATCTACCATGTAACTATGGGCAAGCCACTTGACCTCAGTGCCCTTCTTTGTGAAATGGTAATAATATTAGCAGCATCTACCTTCTTAGATTGTTGTAGAAGTACACTTTCAAAATTGTAATTCATTGTAGAAATATGAAATATTATTCTTATTTTGACATAAATTGCTAAGAATTACCACTGCCCCATTCCCAACTCCCATCACTCAAGAGGTAGCTAATTTCTTGAAGATCAACTACAGACATTCTTTCTTTGTAGAGATTTACTCACATCCATTGAAAGAGATTGTCCAATCTAGGCCCAGGGCTATAAGGTTAAATAATGCTACATCTGGTAGGAACCTTATTGAGGCAATTTTTCCTTACTCTGCCTCCATACTGGGGATAATATACCCATCTCAGACACTATTTTATTTTGACATATAAGACAATGTTGTAAAATTTTGAGAGATGACCTGAGAGTTAGGAGAGCTGAATTTGAGCCCCAACTATGCCATTTCCTTGTTATATGACTAGTTATGTCACTTAAATATCTCTGAGCCTCAATTTCCCCATCTGTAAAATGAATAATTTGGCTTACATGATCTCTGAAACTCAAAAATTTCATGATTCTGTGGAAACACCATTCATTAGCTTCCTTTGACAACTCATTGCAGTGTTTACCATATGAAATGCCATAGTAATGCTTTAGGTGTCAGTGGGGAACACCTCACCAGCCCCAAGGGATCCAGGAAGGAGATAATGGTTTGATTTTTTTCAGAGATCTGGTCTTATACTGTCTGCTGACTATTTATGAAAACAGATTGATTTAATCAGTGTTTTGGTCTTGGCTTCCATATATAGCCTGGCCCCGATTTCTGAGAGGTAAAGGAACTCATTGTTCCCTATGCATACTATCTGTAGGCTCTTTGAGCTCTTCTCCATATCTAAAACACAGTCCCTCCTCATTGCCATCACCTCCTGAAATTGTTACTTCCCTTCAAGGCTCAGCTTGGGTATTATCTCCTAGATGAGACCTTTGCTAATACCCCTAGCTGTTAGAGTATCTCTTCCTCCAAAATTACTTTGTTTTTAAGATAGATAGATAGATAGATAGATAGATAGATAGATACATACATACATACATACATACATACATACATAGAGATGGAGATGGATAGATAGATATATACATACATATGGATGGAGATGGGTGGAGATAGATAGATAGATAGATAGATAGATAGATAGATAGATAGATAGATATGGATGGAGATAGATAAAGATATATCAAATAAAGTAATAATTTTCTATATTATTTAGGTAACAGATATATAATAAAAATTTAGATATGTAAATACTTATATAATCATATATAAATTATATATGAATGTATAATTCTATTTTATATTATATGTAAATAT
>NW_025350555.1:0-3135 GCF_016433145.1 Gracilinanus agilis
ATATATATATATACTGTGTTTAAGATGAAAATGCCATAATATTATTATGAAAATAGTTTCAACCTTGCAGATGCCAGGTAACCTCATTCTGTATTTTAAAATATTTTGGAAACTACTTTTCTGCAGGCTTTTTCCCTAATTTTCCCTCTATTATGTCTATTCCTGAGTACCATTGCTCCCTCCTTGGTCCCTTTTCAACTCCCTATTATATGTTGTCTTTTTCTTTCTCTATTAAAATATAGATTTCTTGAGGGCAAATAACATCTTTTTATTTACATTTGTATCCCCAGCACTTAGAACCTCCCTGACACAAAATAAGAGATTAATAAATGCTTGTTGATTTGCTAACTTCATTTGGAAAGATGGATTATCAGATTCTGGTATCATAAGACTGAGGTGTTCCTCTGTAGTCAATCCAGTGTAGAGTCTGCTGTTAAAATGGACTTTTTAACATGCATTAGTGCCTCTATTTTCCACTAGGCAATAAAATCTCCTGAACCAGTTTTAACAAGCTCCTAATGTGGGCTTTTATTTTGTTAGGCCACAAAGCAGTATACAAACTCTTTCCAGTTTCTAATCATTTATCCCAAAACTTGACTCCAGGACATAGCAATGCTTACAGATATTCACAGAAACAGAGAATGTTATTTTGAACAGTTCAACATTTCAACAATCAGGAAATCAGTCCCCAGACCACCATCACTGTCTGTGGGATCATTATTTTTGGTCAGTTAAGCTACTATGTCCAGGGGAGTGTCGGAGCCACCTCATACAATCTTCAATTCATCAATTTTCAGGGTGAATATTTCTCGAAAATTTACAAACACTGAAAATCACTGCTTGACTCTTTTGACTATTGTCCAGCCATAAAAAAGATAGAGAAAAGGTAAATAATTCAGATCAAACTTCGAAGGTTATCATATACATATATATCTATATACAATATTGATATAATATATGTATGAGAACAGATTGTTAAACATTTACCAGCATACTTGACTTCATCCCTTCCTTTACCCAAAGGCAACTACCCCAACCCTAGTCAATTATACCCCTGATACCAAATGCTAATGAAATTGTTTAATGATGTAGTGGTTGTGATTATATGGTGCCACATTTCATACTGGATAAGAGAATTCCAATTATTTTGACTCTAAATACTTTCTTGAAATTCATTCATTTTATTTTTACAGCATTTCCTCTTCTGGTATGGTCATTCTACATCTTTGGAGTTTCATTAGTAAGTCATATTTACTTCCCTACTAGACCATAAGCTTCTTGAGAGCAGGGACCATGCCTTATTTGTTTAAATGTCTCCAACCATCAAGAATTCTGCTCAATTGATCATACTGTTCTCCTTAATATTGTCCTCTCTACATTTTCCATATTACACTCACTTTTGGTTCAACTCCCAATATCAGGCTGTTGTACTGTGTTGTGTGGGGATTTTAAGAAGACTAGTAACTCTCATTTGAAAACTTACCAGCCCCTTTTCAGGATTGTTTATCCACTTTTGGTATCCCTCTGCCACCCACCTCTCACCTTTGGTTGCAAGGAGCTGTAGTATCCATAGCAGTCATACCCTAATAAAAAATCTCAGCAGATGAAGTAAACCAGCTTGAGGGTAACTGACAGACCAAAGACACATCAAAGAGTTAGTGGGATGTCTAACCCAAGCATGTGTAGACTTCTACCACTGAAATGGGCAGATGGTAACAATTTGTTCCAAAGGTCACAAGGACAACAGAAGGAGGCATAGTAGAGCTATTAGAGTTTGGTCAGGCATTGAAGATGCCAAGATCATTCCCTGCATCCTGTATCATCACCAGTCATCCTGATTTTTGTTTTGCCACTGGTCTTAAATGACTCTGGAAGAAAGAATGAGGCTGACAACTTTGGAAATCCTATCTCACTTAAATCCATTTCATGCACAAGACAAGATATAATCCCATAATTTAATTGGCACTCTTCAAAAATGAATAAGAAAAGGGCAGTGAGGTGGATCAGAGGATTGAGAGTGCTAAGATTAAAATTACTATACAATAACTAAGTATTATATTTTCTAAAGTTTATCAATAATAACTAAAGTAAAAAAGCTAGAGTAAAAAGGCAGCTAACCAAGCCATGGTAGAGAGAAAAGAGAGTGCACAGCTTACAGCAAACTCATAAACAACACATGAAGATGCAAATGTGGGGGTGTAGGGAAAGGGATGCTGGGACATCTTGAACCAAAGGTTCAAAATTTCTAATTTCCCCCCTGTGAACCATTTGGGAGACCAGTCTCCCCAAAAGGATCATTTAAACATAATCAACTTAAAACTTACAATAATTTTAGGATAAAAAGGAAATAAAAGAGAAAACCAATGATTGTTACATTGACAAAAACAATTAGGGTCAGTCCCTTTGGCATAAGTGTGTACATTGAAAGCAAATGCTTTCAACCACCCACAGTTCAATTTAGCACATTCCAAAGTTCACTCGGGATCTTTTGGTGCAGCCTGTGGTCTCTGCAGGCTCTTCATGGTACCTTCTCCAAACAGTTCACTTTCTGGATTCAGGGAGGCAGCAAGTTTCTTATCCTAAAATTACTCTCAAAGGAATTTAAATTTTGCATTATAGGATAATAATATATTCCCCTCTAAGGAGGATGGTGACAAACACAGGGATCACTCAAGGATGCATGGCTGAGTTATGAGGTATATGAATCAATTGGCAAAAAAAAAAAAAAATCAAAAGCAGAAGATGGCGGCAGAGTAAGGAGCAGCTGCTCGATCTCTCCTAACCAAAGCATACAGGACTCCTCAAGGGGATATAAAAATGAGTCCAGACGAACGAGGGAACCCCACAACAGGGCACAGCATTGAAGGTACGTGGAATTGGGGAATTTCCACGCTATAAAGGGGTGAAACAGCTCTCACTAAAACGTGAGAGGAAGAAGCTCATCCACCCCCACACACACACCACGCACAGTACCAAGGCCAACACACAGGAGTGAAAACAGGATTGGGGCAACCAGTAAATCACTAGCAGCCCCAGGGCTTGTACCTGAGAGCTGCAAGACATGGGACCCCAGGTGGCTGGGGGTCGCACAGGGACTTTCCGGAGCGTCTGCACATGTGAAGACATTGCCCTAGG
>NW_025350556.1:0-7361 GCF_016433145.1 Gracilinanus agilis
TATATATGCAGTTAGAGATATCAATATCAAGGATAATTGCCACAATATCCTTGGATGAGAAGATAAAATATAAATGAAAAAATATAGTAATAATCACCTGAAAGAGATTCCCAAATGAAAATTAACAGGATATTAGAGCCAAATGTTATAGCTAGCAGGTCAGAAAGAAATACTTCAATCAGGGAGAAAGAAATCATTAAAATATCTTGGAACCATTGTCATGATCACACAACATTTAGTAGCTACCCTGCTGAAGTAGAAGAAGACTTAGAATATGGCATGCTGCAAGGTTAAAGAGTTGAGATTACAACCAAGAATGATCTACCCATGAAATTAAGTATAATTATTCAAAGGAAAAAAAATTAACTTTCAAACAGAGAAGACATAGGTGATGAAATTAAAATATAAATATGAAAGAATATCTCATAAAAGACTCAAAGTTAAACTGCTTACCTTTCTGTATGTGAAAATAATACATGCATCTTTATCATTATGATGGCATTAAAAGGTTTATACATGGAAAGAAGGTATTGGAATGATTCAATTATTTTGGGATGATGTAAAAATGGGTATGTGATAAACAGGCATATCCCCAAGAAAAGAAAGAAGGAAGAGGAAGAATGAATAAAATCAGCTTATATAAAACATGAGAATTTACCGAAAAAAAAATTTTGCAGAAAAGGAGAAAATAGGGCATGTATTTGTTCAGAAAACAGACAGAGACAGAGACAGAGACAGAGAGACTTGAAGTTCACTGACATTTAAATTGCTTCAAAGAGGGAAAACATATCTACATACTCAATTAGTATTAAAAATCTAGCTTCTCTAACAGCAAATTAAAAAGGGAAGAAGAAAAAGGGACTAGTGTTAAAAGGAAGGGCAGAAGACAGAGGTCAGAAGAAAATTGTCTTTTGAGGGGGGACAGAATAAAAGGAGAGAGAAAAAGATAAACCAAGGAAAATAGGAAGGACAGAAATTCATAGTTAGAAGTCATAAATGTAAATGTGTTAAATTTATCCATAAAACAGAAGCAGATGGCAAAATGGATTAGAAACCAGAATCCAACAATATGTTGTTTACAAGAAACTTATCTGAAACAGACAGGCACACAATGAGTAAAGGTAAGGTTCTGGAAAAGAATCTATTTGGTTCAGCTGACAAAAAAAATGCACAGTTAGCAAGCATGATTTCAGATAAAGGAAAAGTAAAAATAGTCCCATATGCAAGGAAATATAAAGAAGCAGTAACTCATATGCACAAAATGCATAGCTTCCAGATTATTAAAGGAAAAACAAAATGAACCACAGTGGTAACAGGTAGTAAAACTATACCAGTGGGAAATTCAGCTTTCTCATCTCTGAGCTTGATATGTTTATTCACAAAATACACAAGAGAGAAATTGAGGAAATATATATAATCTTCAAAAAATTAGGTATAATAAGACAACTGAAGAAAACTAAATCAGAATAGGAAGGAGTACACATTTTTCTCATCAGCACATGGTACCATCACAAAAAATGATCATGTCTTAGAGAAGTGATGGGCAAACTATTCCCTTTGGGCAAGATCCGATGCCCCTATATTCAAATGTAGTGATTAGGGAATTGCTTAAGGTGGTGATGGGCAAACTATGGCCTGGATCTGGCCCATAGGGAATAGCTTGCCCATCACTGTCTTAGGGCATAAAACCTTTAAAACAAAATTCAGATAAGCTGAAAGAGTAAATGCATCTATTCCTGTCCACAATGCAGTAAATATTATATTGGTAAAGAGCTGTCAAACCATAGGTTAAAATGATTTGAAAAATAAATAATCTAATCCTAATGGTGGGTCAAAGAATAATTTATAGAAAGACTCAATAATTTCATTAATGCAAAAGACAACAATGAAAACAAATTCTAAAATTTGTGGAACACATCTAGAAGTCATAATTAGGGGGATATATATATATATATATATTTCCATTTTAGTGTTTAATTGGAGAATTTTGATGTTACTTTTCTAGTTTATTTTTTAGTTGAATTCAGAGATTGGGCATTCAACTAAAAATAAACTAGAAAAGTAAGAAATCAAAATTCTCCAATTAAACACTAAAATGGAAATAATTAAAATCAAAGGGAAAAGTGAATAAAGTTGAAAACCTAATCAATAAAACTGGAAGCTAAATTAATTTTCTAAAGAAAATGTACAAACCATTTCTTGATTTGAATTTATTTATTCATTTATTTTTAATTAATCAATTAATTCATTTAGAATATTTGCCCATGCTTACATGAGTTGTGTTATTTCCCCCTCCTTATTCAGTTTATTTTTGCTTCTGTGTTTATTTGCTGAATCTGTGAGTTTGTGTTGAAAGCTATCCAACTGCTCCTAGATTCTGATAAGGGCAGCTTAGGTGATAAAGAAAAAAGCTAGAGACAAGATGATCTTGTCTATTAGCTCATGGCTGCTTCTCCAAAGTGCCATTAAGTCACAAGTTTAACATATAGAGAATTCAAACCCCATTTCACACAAAGGCACAAAGAAACTTCGCAGTTACACTGAAATACAAATTATATCATATCAAAAAACCTCATTGGCTTCAGGATAGAGATTAACTTGGAATAGAACAAGGTCCAAGCTTGAATTCTAGCCAATTTATTATCAGTAAACTAAGCCTGGGAATATTTTTCTCAGGGGTGGATAGACCCTGCTCTACGAAGTTTTGACCTTGGCTGTCTGAAACAGCTTTTGAGACCAAGCAGCTGCATTTCTGACCAAGGGAGAAAATGTTTACCTCTTGATTGTTGGTTTGCTAAGAACTTAAAGCTTTCCAATAAGACTATAATGCTTTCCAATAAGAAAAGATGTGGATCATAAAAGGGGTCGAAAGAGGAGTCAAAATTTTTATGTTAGATAACCCATCCAGTCTTACTCTGACTTGCAGAGTAGAGGGGTTAACACATGGCTCTGCTGGACTGCATCGTCCTTTTGATGGGGTCTAGATAAAAATATCTATTTGAAACCCTGTTTCTCTTATTGGCCTTGTACAAGTTTGGACATTTCTGCTGTACTGATTAACTGGATTAAACTGATGGAGCTGACTGGTTGTATTAATGTGCAGATCTGATACCAGATCTTCCCCAGCTGCCAGCTGAGGCCAAAGGTGAAAGTGAAGCTGTGGAAGCTGAAGGTAGTTAACCTCAGTCCTCTCCTATACTCCTTTCTGCCAGTCAACCAGTCAGAATCACGAGCTTCTTGTGGTTGTACCAAGGTACTCCATAGTGGCTGTAGCCTTAGCCTTTGGATCCCAATCAGCCAGATTCCTACCACAATTCTCAGTGCAATAGGTTGGAGAGGGGTCCTGGATCATTCACTTATACTTGATATTTTAACTTTATCTGCATACCTTTCAGGTTGGATCAAGTAGGAGAAATCCGTGGCTCTGTCTTCTTGAGTTTGGTTTTCTGTCTACTTTGTATACATGGTCTTCTGTTTTTTTCCTAGCACTGTGAAATTGAGCTTCTCTGCCTTATGGAGGCTTCTTCTCTGAACAATTGATAAACTAGATTAAGCCAGTTAAGCTGATCTGCAGAGGTGAATGCGCCCTAAGACCAAAACTTTCAGAGGCAGAGGTCAAAGATGGAGGTGTGGTGACTGAAGGCTGAGATCAGCCTGTCCTCTTCTCTGCTTCTGTCCTCCAGCTGCTTCCCTGGCAGCTGTGGTCAGAGCCTTCAGCTTATCTTGTTGGGGTAGCAAGGTATTCTGTCCTGGTTGAAGTTCTTGCCCTGAGATTCCAGCAAACACCTGAGTCTCAGCACAGTAGGTTGGGGAGGGGAGCTGGGACCTTCCTTCTTTCTTGATATATCTTGAATCTAATTTTCTTTTTTTAACTTGCTATTGTATTTTCTTGGTGGTTTATAGAAAATCTGATAATTTATGTGGGTTTATTTTATGTCCTATAACTACTAAAGTAAGTTATTTTTTTTAAATAACAAAACTCCATGTAAGTTTTCCAAACTCATATGATCTATATTGTCTCACTCCCTTCTTCTATCCCCATCTTAGGGCTGACAAGCAATTCAATTTGTGTTATATGTGTATTACCACAAAAAAAATTACTATATGATTCATTTTTTGTACACAAATGATCTTACAGAACCAAAATCCTGAAATATATATCCAAATAAACAAATGAAGAATTGTGTTTTCATGTGCATTTCTACTTCAAAAGTTCTTCTTTTGGAAGTAGATACCAGTCTTCTTCATAAAACCTCAGAATTGTCCTGGGTAATTGTATTTCTGTTTTAGAAATGTCTTTCACATTTGATCTTTCCATGATATTACAGTTAATGTGTATAATGGTCTTTTAGTATCTATTATAACTGACATTTTAAAATTTTCATTCATTTGCTTTATTTCTTTCTTATTAAATTTTAGTCATATTTATCTAGTTCTGAAAGGGGAATATTGAAGTCCTCCACTTGTATCTTTTACTGTCTATTTTCTCCTTAATCTCCTTTAGTTTCTCCTTTAAAAATCTGGATGCTCTACCATTTGCTTCATATATGTTAAGTATTGATATTTCTTCATTGTCTACACTGCCTTTTATCAAGATATAATTGCTTGGGGCAGCTGGATGGCTCAGTGGATTGAGAGCCAGGCCTAGAGACAGGAGGTCCTGGGTTCTAATTTGGTCTCAGACACTTCCTAGTTGTTTGACCCAGGGCAAGTCACTTAATCCCCATTGCCTTGAACTGTAACAAATAAAATTAATATAGAAGGATATATATTAAAGATATTAGGGTTTTACAAAATTAAAAAAGATGCAATTACCTTCTATATCTCTTTCAATCAGATCTACTTTTGCTTCACCTTTGTCTAAGATCATGATTAGTATTCCTGCTTTTTTTTTGGTCCCAGTTGAAGCCCAATAGATTCTGCTCCAGCCTCTTACCTTAGCCTTATGAATATTTACCTGCCTCAAATGTGTTTCTTGTAAAGAACCTTTGGCAGGATTCTTGTTTTTATTCCACTTAGCTATCTACTTCTGTTTTATGGATGAGTTCATCCTACTTACATTCATAGTTGTGATTACCATTTGTGTATTTCTCTCCATCTAATTTTCCTCTTTTAATCCTGCTCTTTCTTCTTTCATTCTTTTCCTCCACACCAGTATTTTGCTTTCAATCATTCCTCCTTTCCCCCTCCCTTATGTCATTTCTGTTCCCATAATCCTCCTTATTCTCCTCTTACTTTTCTATAGGGTCTTTTAATCACATCTGAAACTTCTCCCATCCTTATATTATTCCCTTTCTGACCACCTCATTTCTTATTCCCCTTCTACTTCTCTATAGGGTAAGAAAGGATTCTATAATCCAATGAATGTGACTCTTCTTCACTCTCAGAGCCAATTCTATTAAGAGTAAAGTTTAAATATTACGCATCACCACCTTCATCCTCTCTTCCACCGTAATATTATTCTCCCATATCTATATGTAATATAATTTACCCTATTTTACTTCTCTCTTCCCATTTCTCTTAGTATAATCCTCTTTTTCACACCAAGATTTTTTCTTACATATCATACAAAACAGCTTACTCCCAAATTCTCTCTCTATCTATACTCATAATTTCTTTGTGATGGCAATACTTAAGAATTTCAGATATCATCTTTTCATATAATAATATAGATCATTTAACCTTAGTGACAGCCTTATTTTTTCTTTCTGACTTATCTTCTTATGCTTCTCTTTAATTTTATATTTGAACATAAAATTTTCTGTTTACATTGACCTTTTCTTTAGGAATGCTTATGAATCTTTTATTAAATAAACATACTTTTCCCTGAACGACTATAGTAGGGTTTGATGGGTAGGTGATTTTTGGTTGTTTACTCAGTTCCCTTGCCTTCCAGTATATCATATACTAAGCCATCTGGTCTTTCAATGTGGAAGCTGCCAGATCCCATGTAATCTGGACTGGAGCTCCATAATATTTGAATTGTTTCTTCTGGCTGCATTCAGTATTTTATCCTTGGCTGGTGCTTTTGAACTTCATGATGACATTTCTATTTTCTTCACCTCATGTTTTCTTATTTCTCCTTCTCTCCTTTTTTTATAGCAGCCAATGTGTTTAGCATCCTTCCTTTTTTCTATGTAGACTTTTTTATTACTCTAATTGTGATAAAGTTCTTAAATATCTTTGGTATTTTAAGTATCTTATATATTTTAAATATCTTACTTTCCTCAAGTATCTTAGATACCTTATTTATTTAAATTATCACTTCAAGTATGAATTCACTTAATTCAACCTTATCAAAACTCACAACTTTTCATTTTACATTTTTATGTTTCTCTTTAATGTCAAATATGACCATCAAATTTTCTATTTAATTCTGGTTTTTTGGTCAGGACATTCTGAAATTCCTCTATTTCATTAAATGCCAATTATTTTTACCTTAATGATTATGTTCACTTTTGTTGGGTATGTAATTCTTGGTTGTAGTCTTAGATCAATTGCCTTTCAGAATATCATATTCCCTGCCTTCCAGTCCTTTAATAGAGAAGCTATTAGGTCTTGTGTAATCTAAACTTTGTTTCCACAAAACTTGAATCATTTACTTCTGGCTTCTTACAATACTTTTACCATAGCCTGGAAGTTGTCAAATTTGGCCGCTATAGTACTGGAGTGTTTTATCTTAATGTCTCTCTCAGGATGTGATTGGAGGATTATCTCAATTTTTTATCATCCTCTCATCTATGAAGAGATCAGAACAGTTTCCCCTGATGATTTTTGTAGATATCTAGGCTCTTTTTTATTGTGGCTTTCAGGTATTCCTTTGATTCTTAGATTATCTCTCCTTGATCTATTTCATTAGTTGCTCATTTATCTAGTGAGATATTCAGTGTTTTCTTCTATTTTCTTTTTTCCTTTTTTTAACTTTTTCTTATTGTTTCCTAATATCTTTTGGTTTCAATAGCTTTGATTTGTTCAATTATAGTTTTTAGATAATTATTTTCTTCCTTGAGTTTTTCTTTTTCCTTTTTCATTTGGCCAATCCTACTCCTTACAGGGTTATCTTCAGTGTTTTTGTTTGATTGTTTACCTCAATTTCTATTTGGATAATTCTATTTCTTAGGCAGTTGTTTTATTTGATGTATTTTTGTGCTTCTCTTTCCTTTTGATATATTCTAGTTTTTAGGGAATAGATTTCTTCAGTGAATTTTTCCCAGGGTTGAATTTTTCTGTTAATTCTCTGATATATGTATATCAGAGGTATATCAAAGTATAACCCCTGGAAGAACTTAAGCTTCTTTTAAGGGGTTATACTCTGAAAGAACTTAAAAGAAGATTATATATAAAATTATATAAAAATACAT
>NW_025350557.1:0-2628 GCF_016433145.1 Gracilinanus agilis
GGGAAGGGAAGAGAAGAGAAGCACAATTATTAGACATGACCTGGAAGAAGATCTAGCAAAGATTGAAAGAAGCAGTCAGATAGGTGGGAGGAGAAATTAGGAAAAAGAAATGTCACAAAAACCTAGAGAGAAGCCAGTATCAAAGAGGAGAGGTTGGTTGACAACGTCAAAAGTTGCAGAGAGGTCAAGAAAGAGAACTGAAAAAAAGTCATTTGATTTGGCAATGAAAAGATCATTGGTAACTTTAGAGAGAACACTTTCATATGAATGATGAGGTTGGGGCCAGAAGCCAGACTACAGAAAATTAAGAGAGAAAAAGGAAAGGAACAAAACCAATAACTTAGAGCAAACAGACAAATACTTTAAAAAATACAGAATATACAAATTTTAAAAAGAGGTAGACTATTTCCATTCCCTACCTTTCCAGTCTTCTTATACCTTACTTACAACCTCAATATACTCTAAGATCAAGTGACACTACCCCCTTGCTGTTCCTTGTATAAGAATATATACATTTTTCCTGGCTGGAATGCTTTCTCTCCTTATCTCTACTACTTGGCTTCCCAAGACTTCCTTCAAGTATCAACCATAATCCTACCTTCTGGTGTAGATCATTGGTCTGGTGGAGAAAGTGCCATGTTTGGAGTTGGACATGTCCTTGGACATTTCCTAAGTATGTGACCTTGGGAAAGTCACTTAACCCCCACTGCCTTAGCCTTTACCATTCTGCTACCTTGGAACTGATACTTGTATAAAGTCTAAGACAGAAGGTAAGGGTTTAAAAATCAAATCAAATCCTACCTTCTACCAGAAGCCTTTCCTAATAATCTTCCTTAATGCTAGTGCCTTCCCTCTGAGATGATTTCAAGTTTACCGTGTGTGTGTGTGTGTGTGTGTGTGTGTGTGTGTGTGTGTGTGTGCCCCCCACATACACATATATCACTTTTTCAAACACAGTAATTTACATGTTATTTCCCTCATTAAACTGTGAGCTCCTTGAAAAGTGGAACATGACTATCTTGTCTTTGAAGCCCTGGTGCTCAGCACAATGCTTGGTATAAAGTAGAGGCCAGGCCCACTATTAATTAATGTTTGTTGACATTACTTGTTTATTTAAAGAGCCCAATATAAAAAACAAGAAATTGAATAATCCATAAACAAAATCCCAAAGGAAAAAAATACTCTAGGACCAGATGGCTTTACAAGTAAATTTTATTAAACATTCAAAGAACAATTAATTCTACTATTAGAAAATATACTGTTTCAATAATAGGCAAAGCATCTTTTCTGATCTCTTTAAACAAGACAAATATAGTCTTGATCCTTAAACTCAGGAGAGACAAAGCAGAGAGAAAAAGCTGTATACCAATCTCCCTATAATGGAATGAATGGATCTATAAAAATTTAAAATAAAACATTAATGAATAGGCCACAATAGCACATTAGAAAAATTAAACATTATGATAAGTTTGGATTTATGCCAGGAATGCAGGACTAGTTTGACATAAGAAAGCTATAAATAATGTTAATAACATAAATAATAAAACTAAATTATTATATCAATAAATGTTAGAGGCTCTAGGGCAAAACGCAACACCTTTTTCTATTTAAAACATTAAAAAGCATGATAGACAGTAGACATTTCCTTAATGCAGTAAATAATACCTATCTGAAGCCAAGAACAAGTATTAAAATGCAAGAGAGAAAAGTCAGATGTCTTTTTAATAAGATCAGGGATAAAGCAAGGTTACCTTTTATGGCAACTATTTAACATATTCCTAGAAGCACTAGCTATAACAATAAAAAAGAAATAGGCAAAGAGGTAACAAAATTATCGCTTCCTTACAGATGAAATTATTTCATTTAGAAAATTTTAAAGGTCAACCAAAAATTAATCAAAATAATAAATTCACCAAGTTGCAGGATACAAAATAAACTCATGTAAATCATCAGTTTTCTTATATAATAGAAAGAAAAACTAGAAAGAAGAGAGAAAAACAAATTCCAATGAAAAGAACATCATAAATTATAAAATATTTGGATGTATATTTACCAAGATTCACCCAAGAACTACATGAATTCAACCATGAAATACTGCCAAAATGAAGACATCTATATAATTGGAGAAATATTAATGCTCATGCATAAGACAAGCCCACATCATAAAATGACAATACTATTTAAATTAACTTGCTTATTCAGTGTCTAAACTATCAAGATTGTTTTATAGACCTAGAAAAAAATAATAATGAAATTTTCATAGTGGAACAAATGGTCAAAATTCTTAAGGGCAATAATGAAAAAAACAGGAAGAGGAGCTATCAACATCAGATCTCAAAATATATTACAAAGCAGTAATCTTTAAAAATTATTTCATACTGGTTTAAAAACTGAGAGGGCTGATCAATGAAAAAAGAGTAGGTACAAATATGCAGAAGCAAATAAGAACAGTATGAAAGTTTTTGACAAATCCAAAGAACTTACTTAAGTTGGGCAGGAAAATTGCAAAGTAGTTTGGCACAAATTAGGTGTAGGCCAACATCTCACACCATTTACTTAAGATAAACTCCAAATTGTGTGTGTGTGTGTGTGAGTGAGAGTGAGAGAGAGAGAGAGAGAGAGAGAGAG
>NW_025350558.1:0-11305 GCF_016433145.1 Gracilinanus agilis
CATATATATATATATATATATTTGATGCATTTATGAGTTTCAAAACTTTTCCTGTGTAGTCTGCTGGCCTTTGATTGTCATCTGCAGCTTCTGGAAAACTCCCCCCAAATTCCCATTTCAATTTTTATATAATTCATCATATATCAAAATTGCATTGGGGAAAATCACTACGTGGTAGGGATACCTGTATTTTTTGAAGAATGACTTGTGTATGTCCAACTCCAGAGAAAGAAATGGTAAAATAGAAATAAGTAAGACAATATATTCATTTATCATTTTTGTCAAACGATACCTTTTCTATTGGGAAGAGGGGAGGGAGAGAGTTAACTGGGTATTTTAATGTATCCAAGAAACAAATAAATAAATAAATTTTAATCTAGAAAAAAAGAAGTATAAAAAAGTAAAACATGAAAGAATAACCATCAGAGATTCAATAAAGTTAAACTTTTTATATTCCTATATGGGAGTATGATCCATATAACTCCTAAGAACTTGATCATTATGAGGGCAGTTAGAAGAAGTCTGCCTAGAGACTTATGGTTATGTTGGGCTGATCTAAAAAATATGAAGGAATGAAAAAATGGGCTGTACTGGGAAAAGGGAGAATGGAAAAGTAGAATGTGGAAAATTTTCTCACATAAAAAAGCATGTGAGGCATAGCATTTATAGTGGAGGGGAAAATGGGAAGGGGGCAGTGCTTGAACCTCACATCAGAATTGGTTCAAAGAGGGAAAAATATATAAATGCAATTGGATATAGAAATCTGTCTTACACAATAAGAAAATAGAAAGGGAAGGGAAGAAAAGATATGAGGGAGTTGAGGTGGGGAGATGATAAAAAATGTGGTGGATTAAGAGAAGTGGTCAGAAGCAAAAAAGAGAAGGATAAAGAGAAGAAAATGGGATGGAGGTAAATACATGATTAGAAATCATTCCTGAGACTGAATGTGATTAGCTCACATATAAAATGGAAGCAAATAGCAGAATGGATTACAAACTAGAATCCAATTATATGTTGCTTAAAAGAGACACACTTGAAACAGACATATACTGTTAAAATCTATTTTGCTTCCACTGAAGTAAAAAAAAAAGGCAGAAATAGCAATCATGATCTCAGAAAAAGCAAAAGCAAAAATAGACCTAATTTAAAAAGATAATTTTGCTAAAAGGAAGCATGGATAATAAAGTAATATAAAAAATTTAGGGGGGCAGCTGTGTAGCTCAGTGGAGTGAGAGTCAGGCCTAGAGACAGGAGGTCCTGGGTTCAAACCCGGCCTCAGACACTTCCCAGCTGTGTGACCCTGGGCAGGTCACTTGACCCCCATTGCCCACCCTTACCAATCTTCCACCTATGAGACAATACACCGAAGTACAAGGGTTTACAAAAAAAAATCTAAAAAAAAATTAGGAGGTAAATTTCTCTGATAAAGGACTCTTTCCTCAAGTATATAGGGGACAAATTTATAAAAATAAGAACCATTCCCCAAATGATAAAGTCAATGGATATGAACAGGTTGTTTTCCAAGGAAGAAATCAAAGCTACCTATAGCCATATAAAATGCTCTGAATCATTATAGGTTAGAGAAATTAAAATGAAAACAGTTCTTCATAACTGTACGAAATGACAAATGCTGGAGGGGATGAGGGAAAATAGGTATATTAACAAACCAATGGAATTGTGAACTAATCCAACCATGTCAGAGAATAATTTGGAACCATACAAGGATTATAAAATTGTGGATGCTACTGATACAACAATACCACTATTAGGTCTATACCCTAAAGAGATCAAATGAAAAAGAAAAAGACAAACACATACAAATATCTATAGCAGTTCTTTTTGCAATGGTAAAGAATTAGAAATTGAAGGGATACTCATCAATTGGGAAATGACTGAACAAGTTGTGGCATATGATTGTGATGGGGTATGCTTGTGCTATAAGAAATGATGAGGGGGTGGTTTCAGGAAAAACAAACAAACATCACAAGACCAATATGAACTGTTATAAAGTGAAGTGTGAAGAACCAGAAGATCATTGTGTATGTACGTTAGTAGTAATATTGTAAGGATGATCGACTGTAAAAGATTTGGCTACTCTAATGAAAATAATGATCCAAGACAATTAATTCCAAAGGACTCCTGATGAAAAAATTCTATCTATCTCCAGAGAGAGAACTGATTAAATCAGAGTGTGAACTGAAATATAAGTTTCTTGCTTTATTTTTTTGCAATATGGCTAATATGGAAATATGTTTTGCATGATTTCATAACCATAATTGATACCATTTCACTTACCCTCTCTATGAATGGGAAGGGAGTGGGAGGAAGGGGAAAATTTTATAACTCAACATTTAAAATGAAAATGTTTTAAATGAATAAATGATGCATTTTTTAAAAAAATAAAGAGAAAATAGTAAATTTTAAAAAAAATAAAGAGAAATTAGTAAAGAAGAAAGTGGGATTTTATTTGGAACTTGAAGGGAGCCAGGGAAACAAGGAGATGGAGGTGAGAAGGTAGAGAATTCCATTCATGAAGACAGATAGGAGGGGCATGGAATGTTCTATATAAGGAAGAGCAAGGAAACCAGTGTCATTGGATTGAAGAGCACTGGGAAGTGAGGGAGAGTAAGTTGTAAGAAGACTAGGAAGGTATAGGGGTCCAGAACTTTGAATGCTAAACAGGATTTTTATTTGATTCTGAAGGTGATAGAAAACCACTGGAGTTTATTGAATTTAGCAGGAGAGGTTGAGGGTTATATGGTCAGAATTGCATCTTAGGAAGGTCATTTTTACAGATGAGTAGAGGATGGACTGAAGTTACACACCGTAGTAGATCATCTTGCATATCTCCTGGGGTATGTACACTCCTTTTTGGGTCTACTGCACTAAATAACACTTAATTTGACCACCACTATTTGACTCTGAGAGAAGTTAATTTAAATTTAGTAGAATGTAAAAGTTTTTTTTTTTGTTTTTTTTTTAACAATTACTGAATAGACTATTGTCACTCTTTTTGGTAGCTGTACATTGAGAAAGAGTTTCTTTTATTTCAGAGCTATCAGGGATAAAAGGAATACTTTCACTGTGTTTCTCAGCAAGTGAGGTCTGTGTCCTGCACAAAGTGATTTTTTTTCTATTTGTTTTTCCAGCAGTTATCTCCACATCTGTAGTTAGCTATTTCTGCCATTGCTGTGACAATCTTTCTTTCTCCATCAGTTTCTCCCCCCCCCCTTATATTTGGCACCAGATGGTTGTTTGATGCCATTTTAAAACCCAGCACTAATATCTAGTTATATGAAAAAATAAATAGGAAGAGGGAGAGGGAATATTTCCTCCCAGCCTGCTATATAAATAATTGACTATGGCAATTTTGCATAAATAGGATTGACCGCCATTCAGTACCTCTCCCTCTTAGCCCTCAGATAAGTTTTTTGGATAGAAATACGATTCAATACTTGGCAGCCAGAGATAAGTATTTTGATAGATCTTCCTTGCCCTCCATTTTACTTTCAATTACATTCATGATTTCCTTCCAAACCACCCCCATTTCCAGACTTCTCACTTACTATCAAAGGCACAGCCCTCCTTCCTCTCAACCAGATGCCCTCCTATATCATTCTCACTGCCCACCCTTTCATTTGCAAAATACTGCAAATCCCCCATTCTTTTCTATACTGCCATAACACTGGAGCATTCTCTCAACACTTATACATGGACTTTGGCAATAGCCACTTGTCTCTTTGACTGCCTGGTTGGTCTTTGTGCCTCAAATGTTTCCCCCTTCCACCTATATCTCCATTGTCTACTCAGCTGTCAAATTAAACTTTCTAAATCACAGGTCTAACCATGTTGCCTCCTTACTCAATAAACTCAAGTGACTCCCTATCACATCTAGGATCAATATCAAATCTTTTTTTTCATTCAAAGCCCTTCACAATCTGACCTTCTCCTGCCTTTCAACTCTTATACCATACACTGCCCCTACATACTCTGTGATACAGTGACACTGGCTTTCTTGCTTTTCTTCACACAACACATCCCATTTGCTAACTCTTGGCATTTTCACTGGCTGTTCCCTATACTTAAGATGCTTCCTCTCCTCATCTCTGCTTCCTGCTTTCTCCTCAAATCCCAGCTAAAAATGTCATCTTTTATGAGAAAGCTTTCTTGGTCTCCCTTAATACTAGTGCCTTCCACTTAGTGATTATCTCCAATTTACCAACCATCTGTCTATCTATCTTGTTTATTTGTAGTTATTTTTATGTCATCTCTTCTATTAGACTGAGTTCCTTGAGATCAGGGACTATCTTTTATTTTTCTTTGCATCCCCAGTGCTTGGCACAATACCTTGCATAAAGTAAGCACTTAATAAATGCTTGTTAATTGAATGATTACAAATAGTGGCATTGTCTGGAAGTGATTGAGAATTTAAAATGATTTTTCCTTTGGTGTTGAAACAACCAGGAGAGACCTGGGTTTCAATCCTGCATCTGATCTTGGTTGTCCTGCCACTGCCAAGTCATTCTACCTCTCTGACTAAGTTTCTTAAATGTTGTAAAAATAACTATGTCATGGTGAAGGAAGGAAGGAAGGAAGGAAAAAAACATTTTTATTACAATTTAGAATACAAGTCAGTAAAAGCTTTTATTTTGTATTTGTTCCATATATTAGCTGGGAGAAACATTATCTGGCTTTTGAGGATGAGCTATTCACAGTTACCTACAGAGTATAGACAACATATAATAATGCTAGTTTGTTGTGCCTCAGTGGAGAATATAGAGAGATTAAAATCTGTTATTCTGCCATTGGCCTCAGAGCCCTCCCTGAGTATGAGTACTGAGTAAAGGCCTTTTGCCTTACTTAAAAAAAGAGTCAAAGATAATAGCCTTGGTGTACACTGAATAACTTAACAGAAATAAGGGTAAGGCAAAAGATAAGTGCTAGATGTGATTACCGGTTTGTACTTAGAATATAAGTTTTAAAAAAATGTTATTACTCATGTCTAGGGAGTACCTCACTCCACTCTCTACTACTACAACACTAACATCTGTCTCTCAGGGCTATTGTGGTATTATTTTAAGTGTTTTGTAAACTAAAGTGATATGTCAACATCATATTTGATTATTCCTAATGATTTAGCATCTGTTTAGAATTGATATTTGAAGGGAAAATATGATACATTCTTTTTTTTATTTTAAACCCTTAACTTCTGTGTTTTGACTTATAAGTGGAAGAGTGGTAAGGGTAGGCAATGGGGGTCAAGTGACTTGCCCAGGGTCACACAGCTGGGAAGTGTCTGAGGCTGGATTTGAACCTAGGACCTCCCGTCTCTAGGCCCGGCTCTCAATCCACTGAGCTACCCAGCTGCCCCCTATGATACATTCTTGAAAGTGTATAATGATCTACCTGAGAGTTTGAAGCCTCGCTATGATATAAGAAATTTATCTCAAAATAAATACTTGTATGTTATGGAGAACAGAATTTTATAGCATTAAAATATATGTGTGTATATGTGAATTAGAAATCCCATCTGATACTTTATTGTTATGTGGAATTAATCCTATATTTTTAAGGCTATGCCAGTTCCACTACTTTCTATCATTCTGGAAAGACTTTAAGTTTAAGTTTCAAGTGCTACCTAAGGACCAAGACAGCTCAGTCTAGAAAGGTTCATTGCTGATAGATTGATTATGGTGAGTTCTCTGTCCATGACAATCCATAAGCCAAAGAAAAATGAAAATTGCTTTCTACTTTCTATTATCTCCTTGTGCTCCAGCAGTGATTTTTGTGGCATTGCAGAAAAGGGAATAAAGGATGCTAAGAATCACAGTTGTTAGGTCATTTATAAACATTCATTTTTGGTAGTCTAACAGTGAGGTCTTTTTTCTATGGCCAATGAATCAACATACTACTGGAAAAGCTGAGTCATGTAAATATTGGCATTCTGGAGATAAATAAAAATGGAAGAGAGCTGTGGCTAAATGGAAAGATGGCTCTTCTTCATGAAGAGGCCAGTAGTAAGAGTCAATTTATTGTGTGCCTCAAATCAACAAGAAATATTGTTTCAAGGAACATTTGGCCATTTTATCATGTAGCACTCATGATGACCATAAACAATGAGACAACTTCAAAGGCAATAGTAATTTAAGCACTACCAAAGGAAGAAACAAAGGAAGAATAAGCCAGGAAATTCAATGAAGAACCTTAAATGAACCTCCAAATCAATTTAGTATATATTTTGATAATTAGGATCTTCATTGCTGTAGGATGTAGAGCAGGACAGAAAAAAGGGGTGTTGTAAAACACGGTCAGGTTTAAGAAATGAAAGAGACTCTATTATGTCATAAGAATTGACAAACAAGATCACAAAAAGTGAAAAGACTTATATGAAGTGATACAAAGTGAAATGAGTAGAACCAGGAGAACTTTGTCACAGTAACAGCAATAAAATATAATGACCAGGTTTCCGGGTTAAAATGGTGGCAGAGTAAGAAGCAGCGCTTAACCTCTCCTGACCAAAACGTACAAGACTCCTCAAGGGTACATAAAAACAAGTCCAGACGAACGGAGGAACCCCACAACAGGGTGCAGAGTGGAAGGTACATGGAATCGGGACATTTTCATCCTATAAATGGGTGAAACAGCTCTCACTAAATTGCAGGCTGAGCAACCACCCCACCCACCCCCTCCACACACTCCACCTATAACGCCAAAGCCAGCTAAAAAGAAATAGAGCAAGTTTGGGGCACCTATTGAGTCATTGGCAGCTCCAGGGCTTGTTCCTGAGAGCAGCAAGATTTAGGTACCCAAAAAGCTAAAGAACGAGCACGAACGCTGAGCGCAGACACGGAATGCAGCACAGGCGGAGGCGCGGGTGGAGGCAGACACAGCCGCGACCTAAGGCTCTGAAACCCTGAGTGGGGAACCAGTGCAGACGGGTATACCACTGTGGAAGCAGCTCCCTGAAACTTGTAAAGAAACCTCCGGCAGAGGATCAAGCAAGGGGGTCCACCAGGGTGCTTGACCTTGGAAAAAACCAGACCTCAGATCTCAGGAGCCAAAAGACCACAGACAGTCGCTGAGTGCGAGGATAAAGCTAAGAAGCTGCTGGGCTAATGATGGCTACCCTGACTCAGGAAGTTCGGAAGAGAAAGATTAACAACAAGAAAAAGAAGTCTTTAACACTCAACAACTTTTACACAGAGAAAATCCAGACAACTGAGCAAACAGAGGAGGAGAACAAACAAGCATTCAGACCCTCCTCAAATAAGGAAAATGGGTCACAAGCTACGGAAGAGTTCAAAACTAAGATTTTGAGGAAGATGGAAGAGATCTGGCAAGAAAATAACTGTTTAAAAGGTAGAATCCTGCAATTGGAAAGTGAGGCTCAGAAATCAAATGAACTGATAACCAAATTGAACACCAGAAATGACCAGATTGAAAAGGAAAACCAGTCCCTAAAGGCTAGAATTGAGCAATTAGAAGCTAATGATCTCTCAAGACAACAAGAACAAATAAAACAAAGTCAAAAGACTGAAAAAATAGAAGGAAACATGAAATATCTCAATGAGAAAGTGACAGACCAAGAAAACCGGTCTAGAAGAGATAATTTGAGAATCATTGGTCTTCCAGAAAAACCAGAAATTAATTGAAACCTGGACTCCATACTAAAAGAAATTATTCAGCAAAATTTCCCTGAAGTCCTACAACAAGAGGGCAATATAGACATTGAAAGGGTCCATAGATCACCCTCTACAGTAGACCCAGAAAGGACAACACCAAGGAATATAATAGCAAAATTCAAGAGCTTCCAAGTAAAAGAAAAACTCTTACAAGAAGCCAGAAAGAGACAATTCAAATATCAAGGAGCACCAATCAGGATCACACAGGATCTGGCAGCCTCCACACTAAAAGATCGCAAGGCTTGGAATATGATATTCAGAAAGTCAAGAGAGCTGGGCCTGCAAACACAGATCAACTACCCATCAAAATTGACTATTTCCAGAGGAAAGTATGGGCATTGAACAAAATTGAAGATTTCCAAGTATTTGCACAAAAGAGACCAGGAATAAATGGAAAGTTTGATATCCAACCACAAAAATCAAGAGAAACATGAAAAGGTAAATAAGAAATAGAGGGGAAAGAAAGAAAACTCATAATTTTTAAATTTGCCTTTTTAAGGGCCTCAGTAAGATCTAATTATCAGTATTCCTATGTGGAGAAATGCTATGTATAATTCTCTGTAGTGAACTCTATTCACTATTATAGTATTCACTATTATACTAATCAGAAGAATAATTCACAGGGTGAGGGTGGAACACTAAATAATCTAAGATGACATGGGGGATGGGAAAGAGGGGGTGAATAGCAGGGGACACCAAGAGAAACTTGAGTGAATAAGAAAATAGGATATTCTATTACACACAAAGAGGGCATGGGAGGGAAAGGGGACAAATACTATTATAAGAAGGAGAGGAAGAGAGCATTAAGAGGTAATAATCAAATCTTACTCTCAGAGTAATCAACCCGGAGAGGGAAGAGTAGCTATACTATCCATTGGGATATAAAAATTCTTATCTAACCCTTCTGAGAAAGTCAGAAGGGATAAACCAAGGGGAGCAGGGGAGTGGGGAGGTCAAAAAAGGGAGGGGAGAAGAAGGGGGAGGGAATTCATTAGGCCTTTAAAAACAAAAAGAGGGGAAAAATAAGGGACGGGGTAGAAAGGGAAGTTAATCAAAGGAGGGGATAAGGGATAGCGGCTTAATAGCAAACCACTGGTTTAAAAGGAAATAGGTTAAGAAAAAGGGGTAGGAATAGGGGAGGAAACGAAAATGTCAGCAAATGCACAACTGATGATTATAACTCTGAATGTAAATGGGATGAACTCGCTCATAAAACGGAAGCAAATGGCAGAGTGGATTAGAAACCAAAATCCTACCATATGTTGTCTACAAGAAACACATATGAGGCAGGTGGACATACACAAGTTTAAGGTTCATGGCTTGAGCAAAATCTTTTGTGCTTCAAATGAGAAAAAGAATGCAGGAGTGGCTATTATGATTTCTGACAAAGCCAAAGTAAAAATAGACATGATTTAGAAAGAGAGGGAAGATCATTACATCCTGATTAAAGGCAGTACAAACAATGAGGAAATAACAGTGCTCAATATGTACTCAGGAAGTGGCATAGCATCCAAATTCATAAAGGAGAAACTGGCAGAGCTCAAAAAGGAAAAAGATAGTAAAACCATACTAGTGGGAGATCTAAATATTCCTCTTTCAGATCTAGATAAATCAAACCGAAAAATAAATAAGAAAGAGGTAAAAGAGGTGAATGAAGTCCTAGAAAAATTAGATTTAATTTATATGTGGAGAAAAATAAATAGGGACAAAAAGGAATACACTTTCTTTTCAGCTGCACATGGCACATTCACAAAGATTGACCATGTTTTAGGGCATAGAATCATTGCAAACAAATGCAAAAAAGCAGAAATAATAAATGTAAACTTCTCAGATTATAATGCAATAAAAATAATAATTAGTAAGGGCACCTGGACAGGCAAATCAAAAACTAATTGGAAATTAAATAATATGATTCTCCAAAACCAATTTGTCCAAGAAGAAATCATAGAAACAATCAACAATTTCATTGAAGAGAATGACAATGATGAGACATCCTACCAAACTCTGTGGGATGCGGCCAAGGTAGTACTCAGGGGAAAATTTATATCCTTGAGTGCATATATTAACAAATTAGGGAGGGCAGAGGTCGATGAATTGGGCATACAAATCAAAAAACTAGAAAACAAGCAAATTAAAAATCCCCAGATGAAAACTAAATTAGAAACACTAAAAATCAAGGGAGAAATTAATAAAATAGAAAGTAATAGAACTATTGAATTAATAAATAAGACTAGAAACTGGTATTTTGAAAAAACAGATAAAATAGACAAAGTACTGGTCAGTCTAATAAAAAAAGGAAAGAAGAAAACCAAATTGACAGTATCAAAGATGAAAAAGGAGACCTCACCTCTAATGAAGGAGAAATTAAGGCAATCATTAAAAACTATTTTGCCCAATTAGTATGGCAATAAATATAACAATTTAGGAGATATGGATGAATATTTACAAAAATATAAACTGCGTAGATTAACAGCAGAAGAAATCGAATACCTAAGTAATCCCATATCAGAAAAAGAAATTGAACAAGCCATCAAAGAACTCCCCAAGAATAAATCGCCAGGGCCTGATGGATTCACAAGTGAATTCAATCAGACATTCAAAGAGCAACTAATCCCAATACTATACAAATTATTTGATATGATAAGCAAAGAAGGAGTCCTATCAAATTCCTTTTATGACACAAATATGGTACTGATTCCAAAGACAGGTCGTTCAAGAACAGAGAAAGAAAACTATAGACCAATCCCCCTAATGAACATAGATGCAAAAATCCTAAATAGAATACTAGCAAAGAGACTCCAGCAAGTAATTAAGAAGATCATCTACCATGATCAGATGGGATTTATACCAGGAATGCAAGGATGGTTCAACATTAGGAAAACCATCCACATAATTGACCATATCAACAGTCTAACAAACAAAAACCACATGGTTATCTCAATAGATGCTGAAAAAGCCTTTGACAAAATACAGCATCCATTCCTATTGAAAACACTGAAAAGTATAGGAATAGAAGGACCTTTCCTAAAAATAATAAACAGTATATACCTAAAACCATCAACAAACATCATATGCAATGGGGATAAATTAGAAGCCTTCCCAATAAGATCAGGAGTAAAACAAGGATGCCCATTATCACCTCTATTATTCAACATAGTACTAGAAACACTAGCAGTAGCAATTAGAGAAGAAAAAGAAATTAAAGGTATCAAAATAGGCAAGGAGGAGACTAAGCTATCACTCTTTGCAGATGATATGATGGTCTACTTAAAAAATCCTAGAGAATCAAGTAAGAAGCTTGAAGAAATAATCAACAACTTTAGCAAAGTTGCAGTATACAAAATAAATGCACATAAATCATCAGCATTTCTATACATTTCCAACACATTAGAGCAGCAAGAAGTAGAAAGAGAAACACCATTTAAAATCACCCTAGACAATATAAAATACTTAGGAATCTACCTACCAAAACAAACACAGCAATTATATATAAACAACTACAAAACACTTTCCAAACAAATAAAACTGGATCTAAAGAATTGGAAAGCCATTGATTGCTCATGGGTAGGACGAGCTAACATAATAAAAATGACAATTCTACCCAAATTAATTTACCTATTTAG
>NW_025350559.1:0-5104 GCF_016433145.1 Gracilinanus agilis
AAGGAAGGAAGGAAATGAGGGTAGAGGAGGAGATAGGGAGGAAAAGGAGAAGAAGGAGAGGAGGCAAAGGGAAGGCAAAAAGAACACTTGGATTTCTAAGTTAACAGTTTATTATCAGGGTTTTCTGTCCTGGATTTTGAAAACCAGAGAGATTCAAGGGGCATCTTTCTGAGGTTACTGAGAGAAATCCTACAGAAGAGAGTCCCCTAATGTACTTACTGTGTAGATGAGCTGGTAACTTTCATCTGTTGACCTTGAGAGGGCTAGGATCAATGAGCGGAAGAAACAAGGAGGCTGATTTTGGTTGAACATGAGAATTTTCTAACCCTTAGATTCGCTCAGTAGTGGAGTCTTGGAAGGAAGTGAGTTCTCCATCACTGAATGACCACTTGTGAAGGAAGTCATAGAGGGCATTCATTCCTTCACTGGAAGAGAGATTGGTTTTGCTGACTGCTAAAGCCACTTCTATCTCTAAGATCCTTTGATTTTCTAGCTTCAGTTCATGCTTTGGCAGTTTAGATCAAAACTTCAATTGGTCCCATGCCACAGAGAAAATTGGAATGAAGGTCTAGAGTCATCCATCTTCCCAGCATCCTCCCTGGTTCCCCCTTTGCTGCTCCATCTTGGCTCTCCCTCCTTCTCCTCAGCGCACTCTGTAATAATTGAGCTGTACCAGGCTGGCCAGCTGCTGGACTCCAAGGAGACCCAGACTATGTCAGGCTGCAGCCCAATATGGAATGCTCCCTTCCTCTTCAGCCTCCCTGCTGGAGACCTCCATGAGCAGAACCTCTTCCTACAGTTTACTGTCATGCAGGTAAGACTAGGAGTGGGGTCTGTGAATGTGAGGAAAGGCTGCTTCGTCTTCAGAGCCCAGGCATCTCCTCACCTTTGCTGTCCAGGGTTCGGGGTTGTTCGTGAAGTCAGGGTCTGCTGCTGGCCAGCCTCCAGTCCTTAGGAATCCAAGCTCCTTTGCCACAAAGAGTTTTGTACTTGAATCCAATATAACTCATTTCTGTAGTAATTCTTAGTATTTTATTTTAGGTATTTAAAATATTATTCTAGGAGCCCCTCGGCTTTACCAGACAGCCAAAGGAGTACGTGATACAAAAAAGTTAAGAATTCTTGTTTCAAGGGATTCATAGGGAAAGCTCCAGACCTGGTCAGAAGACCTGGGTTTTGCTTTCAAATTTAATATCTAGTCATGTGATCTTGGGCAAATTGATTCCCTCTCTAGAAGTGAGTGTCCTTGCCTGTAAACAGGAGATGGCAATAGTCATCCTGTCTGTCTGGGGATGGGTGAGAATCCCATTCGATGATGTGCTGGCAAACTGCTGGAAATGATGGGAAACTCCTCTGAAAGTAGTTAGATACTGGTACTATAGACCTGGGAAATGTTATTATGGCTTCCTGCTCATCTCTCCTTTCCCCAATATTTCTCCCTTGGGTGCAGAAACAAGGTAACTTAGGGCCCCAGGTGCTTTTCATGCTAGTGGGTACCAGTCCAGGTCTCCCTAAACTTTCCTCCTGTACTCATCTCTAGAGCCACCTGCTAACCCGTTCTCTTGCCCTGGGCTGGGTCCAAATTGGTCCAGAAGCCTCAGCAGCTGGGCGTGCTCATTGGTGGGATATGTGCCAGCGTGGGCTCCAGGAATCTGCTCGATGGCACCTCCTCTGCCCAGGCAAGCCAGACCCACCCCAGTCAGCAAGCCCTGGATCCAGGACAAAACAGTTGATGCTAAAGAAGGTCCTCATGCAGGAATGGCTGGCTGGAAGTGGCAAGAGGTAAAGGACCAGGGTACAGTGTACCACTCTCTGGACCTCAGTAGCTTTATCTGTCTAACGGAGCTATTTCCTTCCCTACCCTGCCTACCTCAGTGGGGTCATCCTGAAGAGCCAGTGGGAAAATGGATGTCAAGACACAGTACTAGGCACACATGCCATAAATCCTTCATGATGTATTAAGTGGATATGATCAGTTCTCTGGGCTGGAGGGCTAAGGAGCAGGGGTGGGAGTCTTTAGAGGCCCCATAAGATTATTGTGGGGAAAACACTTTGTACACAATTAGAACTTAAAACCTTTCTAAGTCCCACCTTCAGCAAGAGAACTTTCCCGGTCTCTCAGCTTCTATCTTCTCCTCTTCCTTCCTTCCCCTACCTTCCATCCACTCCGTATAACTTTGTTATTTAGGTGTTGTCACCCCCATTAGATTGTGAGCTCTGTGAGGGCAGGGACTGCCTTTTGCCTTTCTTTGTATCTCCAACATCGTGTCTGGCACAAAGTAAGTGATTAATAAATGAATGAACAACTGAAGATCTGAAACCACTTCAGAAACTTTAAATTGTGAGTTATTAGTTTATCTCTATTAACTTCCATACTCCATCCATTCTTGGTACCTTCTATGTCACTGCTGAACAGACCTATTTCTTTCAGCTGGTTCTTAGTCCTCCTGTCCTCAGGGACACTGGGGGGCTGCTTGTATGGAAAAGGGGTTCATTTTTCTCAGTTGTCCCAAAGAGTACCATTAGGCGTTGTGGACAGAATTTACAAGCAGACAGATGGAGGCTTGTCTTCCAGGGAAACTTTCTGATGGCCAGAGCAGTGCAAAAGTGGAATGGGTTGGAAAGTTTTCTCATCACTGAAAGTTTGCAGACAAAGATGGAGACCTCTTGTCTGGTATGAGATAGTGTCAAAAATCACATAGAAATGGATCCTTGTGGGGCAGCTAGGTGGCTCACTGGCTAGAAAACCAGACTTGGAGACTGGAAGTTCAAATCTGATCTCAGACACTTCCTACATGTATGACTCTGGGCAAATCACTTAATCCTCATTGCCTAACCCTTAGCTCTCTTCTGCCTTGGAATTAATACTTAGTCTCAATTCTAAGACAGAAGGTAAGGGTTTATATATGTAGCACTATAAGGTTTGCAAAGAGCTTTTTCATCTCCTTTGATCTTTACAACAACCTTGTGAGGTAGGTGCTATTATTATCAAACATTTTACAGATGAACAAACCGAGGTAGAAAAAGCTAAAAACTTGCCTAACATAAAATAATGAGATCTAAGATACTGAGGCAATTTTCCTTTATAGTTTCTTGAAATATGATATCTAGGCTCTTTCTTGATCATGGCTTTCAGGTAGTCCAATAATTCCTTTTTATTATAATCTTTTTTATTTTAATTTTGAATATTTTCCCATAGTTACATGTTTCATTTTCTTTCCCTCTCCCCCCACCCCCACCCCCTGTACACTATTCCATTGGGTTATTACATGTATCATTGATTAAGACCTAATTCCATAATATTGATAATTGGACTATAGTTATCGTTTCCCATCTACATCCTCAATAATATCCCCATCAGCCCATGTGTTCAAGTAGTTGTTTTTCTTCCATGTTTCTCCTCCTACAGTTCTTCCTCTGAATGTGGCTGGTTTTCTTTCTCATAAGTCCCTCAGCATTGTTCTAGATCATTGCATTGCTGCTAGAAGAGAAGTCCATTATGTTTGAGTGTACCACAGTGTATCAGTCTCTGTGTACAATGTTCTCCTCGTTCTGCTCCTTTCACTCTGCATCAATTCCTGGAGGTCTTTCCAGTTCACATGGAATTCCTCCAGTTTATTATTCCTTTGAGCACAATAGTATTCCATCACCAACAGATACCACAATTTGTTCAGCCATTCCCCAATTGAAGGGCATCCCCTTGTTTTCCAGTTTATTGCTCCCACAAAGAGTGTGGCTATAAATATTTTTGTACAAGTCTTTTCTCCTATGATCTCTTTGGGGTATAAACCAAGCAGTTCTATGGCTGGATCAAAAGGCAGACAGTCTTTTATCACTCTTTGGGCCTAGTTCCATTAATCCATAGAGCCATCCAGAATGGTTGGATCAATTCACAACTCCATCAACAATGCATTAATGTCCCAATTTTGCCACACCTACTCCAACATTCATTACTCTCCCTTGTTGTCATTTTAATCAATCTTCTAGGTGTGAGGTGATACCTCAGAGTTGTTTTGATTTGCATTTCTCTAATTATTAGAGATTTAGAACACTTTCTCATGTGCTTATTGATACTTTTGATTTCTTTATCTGAAAATTGCCTATTCATGTCCCTTGTCCATTTATCAATTGGGGAATGACTTGATTTTTTATACAATTGATTTAGCTCCTTGTATATTTGAGTAATTAGACCTCTGTCAGAATATTTTGTTATAAAAATTTTTCCCCAGTTTGTTGTTTCCCTTCTGATTTTGGTTGCATTGTTTTTGTTTGTACAAAAACTTTTTAATTTAATATAATCAAAATTATTTATTTTACATTTTGTAATTTTTTCTAACTCTTGCTTGGTTTTAAAATCTTTCCTTTCCCAGAGATCTGACAAGTATACTATTCTGTGTTCCTCTAATTTTCTTATAGTTTCCTTCTTTATATTCAAGTCATTCACCCATTCTGAATTTATCTTGGTATAGGGTGTGAGATGTTGATCTATACCCAATCTCTCCCATATTGTTTTCCAATTTTCCCAGCAGTTTTTGTCAAATAGTGGGTTTTTGTCTCAAAAGCTGGGTTCTTTGGGTTTATCATAGACTGTCTTGCTGAGGTTGTTTACCCCAAGTCTATTTCACTGATCCTCACTTCTTTCTCTTAGCCAGTACCATATTGTTTTGATGCTGTATAGTACAGTTTAAGATCTGGTACTGCTAGGTCACCTTCCTTCATATTTTTTTCATTACTTCCCTTTATATTCTTGTTCTTTTATTCTTCCAAATGAACTTTGTTATAAATTTTTTTCGAATTCAGTAAAAAAGTTTTTTGGTAGTTTGATAGGTTTAGCACTAAATAAGTAAATTAATTTGGGTAGGATGGTCATTTTTATTATGTTAACTCATCCTACTCATGAACAATCAATGTTTTTCCAATTGTTTAGATCTAGTTTTAATTGTGTGGAAAGGGTTTCGTAGTTGTGTTTGTATAATTCCTGTTTTTGTCTTGGCAGATAGATTCCTAAGTATTTTATTTTGTCTAGATTGATTTTAAATGGAGTTTCTCTCTCTAACTCTTGCTGCTGTGATGTGTTGGAAATATATAGAAATGCTGATGATTT
>NW_025350560.1:0-1361 GCF_016433145.1 Gracilinanus agilis
CTTCTCTCTCCTCTCCTCTCTCCTCTCCTCTCCTCTTCTCTCTCTCTCTCCCTCTCTTTCTCCCCCTTGCTTTTTCTCCCTCTCATTATTTTTCTCTCTCCCTCCTGCCTTCTCTCTCTCTATCCATTTTCTTCCTTCTCATTCTCTTTCCCTTCCTCTCTCCCTCTCTCCCCCTCCTCCATCCCCACCCATAGACGTGCCATTTACCCTGCCTTCCTCTTCTCCCCCTCCTCATCTAGGCACCACCTGGCTGATTGCTTAATTTTGAATGGGATTAATTTCTGTAATGGACTTTGCAAACTTTAAATTGCGACTTTAAATGGCATCAAAGCCTGGATCATAGAAACGGATTGCAGCCGGCCTCGGAATTAGAGGGTCAGCAGATTGGCGAGTCCCGTCTCTGACACCGACTAGCTGTGTGACCTTGGGGAAGTCACTTCACTTCCTCCAAGGCCTCGGTTTTCTCCCTTGTAAAATGAAGGCGCTGGACTGCAAGGCCTCTGAGGTCCTTTTCCCAACGAAATCTCGTAGCCCGAGTGCTTTGGGCTTTCCGACCTAAAGGCTGGCGGTGAGCTCTCCCAGGTGATGAAGTCCCATCCCTGCTTATCCAGCCACACCCCGCCCTCTCGGAATCAATCAGCTCCCTGATGGAGCGGGCCGGGCTGGGAGGTCTTTACTCCCCAGCAGGATACCTAGGCGCAGTCTACGGGCGCTCCGGCTACGGCAGCTTCGCACACAGGCAGCTCTTTGTTCCCCCGGAGTCTTCCCCTGCAGAATGTCCTCGGGGCTGCTCCACGAAAGGAGGTAAGGGAGGAGGCGGGCGGAGCTGGAGGCCCCCAGGCAGTTGCGAAAGGCTTAGGCGGCCCGAGTGGAACCAGGAAGCCCTAATGAGTAGGTTTTAAGATAAGCTGGAAGGGAAGGGGCCTTCCTGGGTCCCCAACTTATTATTCGCTTGTAAAAGCCCAGCGAAAGCAGCCTGGCTTCAGGTTTCGCGATCCCTTTCCCACTAAGCCGGGCAGCCTTCCAGGGGAGGCATTTCTCTGGGCCCCGGTCCCCGAGGCGTGGAGGGCCAGCGGGAAAAGGAGCATCTGGCCCGCTGTCCCCCGGCCGCCGGTCCCCTTCCCTCTGGTGGCCCGGCTCCTCTCACTGCTCGAGCCCAACAGCGTTACGTTATCCCTTTAGTCAAAGTTCCCTTCGAGCCGGCATTTCTTTTAGGCAGTCCGAGGTGACTGTTCGAAAAGTCTGGAGCCATTCCAAGGTGCCACTCCAGAAGCTGGGAGGAACAGCTTTGTCCCCCCGCCCCAGCCTCGGAACGTTCCCGGGCCGGTAGTGAGACTTCTACTTTCTCTGGAGACTGGGGA
>NW_025350561.1:0-2500 GCF_016433145.1 Gracilinanus agilis
ATATATAAAATCATTTTGTAAATTACAAAGCACCGTACAAATGTAAGGTAATAGTATGAACTAATAAGAAAAGGAATTTTTACACTATTTAATTCAGCAAAATCTTAGAGACAGTATTTTTGACTTGATCAAATTCAGTTTATACCTATAATTGATTTCCTGTTAATGCATTTTGGCAAAGAATATTTCTGATTAAATTTAATTTTGTTTAATTTAGTGGAATAACTATGGAAGTATTATAGTATCATATCAGAAGCTTATTAAAGAGATCAGAAATCAGTTAGGTTTCCCCATTCATTTGCAATTATGCCTGCACTCCACTACTTTTGATATAGACCTATCAGATTAAATATATAGCCCTGAAATAACAACAAAAAGAAAATGCTGCACCCCAAACCCCACTCTTCAATGAATTGAATTTAAAAAGCATTAATTTAGCTCTTCCTGTGAACCAAGAATTAACAGGAATGGTGGGAACACAAATACAAAAACAAAGATTTGCCCTCAAGGAATGCCCCAGACATTATAATAGAGAGCAACCACACATATAGGAGATTGGTAGACAGGAGATTGAGTTGTTTTGGTTTGGTTTTGGTTATAGGGTTAGTAAGTAAGTGGAGTCACAGAGAAATAGGTTAACATGCCCTTACCAAAAGCAACGACAATTCATTTGATCATGGTTCCACAACTGGAAACACTTGAAAGGTAAATAGGGAGTAGTGAGGAGGAAGGAATGATAATGGCTATACTCAGGCTGATTAGAAAATGTTTAAAAATTAGGAAAAAAAAAAAAAAAGGAGTGAGATGAAATGAGACCTAAGCCTAAGTCTGGCTGTAGTGAGTGACCAAAGTAAGCATCTATCAGGAAAGTGAGACTCCAGGGAGGGAATTTAGGGGACGAAACTATTAGTTCTCCAGAATTTCATTTCTGACTTAAGAAATAGAATATCTAGTAAAGAAATATCCGGAAATTGATGCCACCCTCTGTGCATTTTGTCTGCTCCCAGGACTGTGCTCTTTAGACAATTCTCCCAAGCTCCTCCCCACTCTACCACTTAGGGAACTCACGGATGGTAGACAACCAACCAAGTTTCCTCCTGCCATGTGTGCCAAGCTGTTACTGTGGGCACCAATGGAATTTCAAAGTAATATAGAGAAAATTTGGATTTATTAAAGTCCTCTTTTGAGCCCAGAGATAGCTCCTGATCAAAGTTATGAGGAATGAGCTTGCTGAGTATGCGTAAATCAAATTTTCATTCATCCTGTCATAGTCCATTATTATTCTTACAAACCACAACTCTTAGGGGCAGTGAGATGGCTCAGTGCAGAGAGAGCCAGACCAGAGACAGGAAATCTTGGGGTCAAATCTGCCATCGACACTTCTAGCTGTGTGATCCTGGGCAAGTCACTTAATCCCCATTGCCTAGTCCTAAGACTCCGCTTAGAACCAATACAGGGTATTGATTCTAAGACAAAAGGTATAAAATAACAAAAAATAACATAACTCTTCCCTTATTTCCACAGTTACTTCCCCTCATCCCCTGATAATCTTGTCCCGTCCATCTTGGCTTCCTAAAGGTACAAATGGAAATATCGAGGGCTGGTCTCTTCCTTGTAATTGGTTTATGAAATATTCCTCAAGTCTAGGTCAGTTATAGCAAATTCCCATACAGAGCTCTCTACGTGACATCCCTCTACCTTATTCGGGTCCAGCTTAGATCACTCTGGTTCTTAGCCAAGTTGACTCTCTGGCCACCATAACACTCGGAAAACCCTTAAAGAACAAGAACCCCTCCAGTTCATTGGCTTGATACTCTATGAAAAATTCATGTGAAAACACATGAAGGAGTGACATGGGATGAGAAAGAATGGGAGGGATTATGGTCTGCTAATAACGGAGGGGCAGCCACATGAGGGAGATCAGACACTTTTCAAAGTATCATTAATGTATGAAAAGCAGTTTGGATAATGGGAGTGAGAAAGTCTTCCATAGAAAGTTAATCATTTATTCATGAAGGCAGGTAAGTTCTCTATTGGATCTAAATCTCCAATTTCCAACTGAACACTTACTGCTTGTAGAAATTCACAAGGTACTATATTGCCCCATGAATTGGATGGGAATAAAATGGCATTATCATATCAATATATGGCAAAAGTGTGCACAGGGATAAATAGTCCAACAATTTCTAACCTATTCAGGCTAAACAAGATTCACATAAAATATTAAGGGTTTTGCCTACAGTTTAAAGCATAAAAAGGAACGTCTTTTATAGCATAAAATCTAAGAATATGATATAAGAATCTCCCAATCCTAGTCTAGACCTAAAGATTTAATCACCCAAAATAATATCGTCATTTGTCATGTCAACATCATTCTCCACATGCAATAAGTGAATTCTTGAAATGTTTCTAGAGGCATTTCATTCCTAAATGAATAAATACTCCATCTCTTGAGAAACTGAATGATTGAATATTAAGTTCTGTCACCAGAGATAACGCT
>NW_025350562.1:0-1611 GCF_016433145.1 Gracilinanus agilis
CTCTCTCTCTCTCTCTCTCTCATCTCTCACTCTCTCTCACTCTCTCTTTCTCTAAACATATACACACACATATATGTTATATATAGGAAGTCATAGAGATACAGAGAGAACTTAAAAGCTACATGAACTTGGATAAGTAGGCCACTTATGTGGGCCTCAGATTCTTCATCTTTAAAATGAGTATAATAATTACATCTACTTCACAGAGGTGACAAAAGGTCCAAATGAGATTATGTCTATATAGATATATCATATAGATATATATACATATGTATGTATCTTTATATTTATATGTGTGTATGTGTGTGTGTGCGTGTTTCACCAACCTCATAGGCTTGCTCAGACCAAATGGGACTGTAGGTATTATGTGAGTGTACACACCCACACAACCCAGAAACACGTGTGTGTTTATATAGACATACAGAATCTCATTTAGACCTGTGATGTAAGTGTGCTAATATTTGCATTTTATAGATGTGGAATCAGAAGCCCATAAGTGACTTGCTTGCCCATGGTCATATAAAGAGTAAGTATCACAAGTTGAATTTGAACCCAGTATTCTTAACTGCAAATCCAGTTCTTCTTGATGCCAACTGTCTCCTCACTCCTTTTCATCTTCAAGTGCATTCCAAAGCTGTTGATATTATGAGTGAATGGGATCAGAAATATTTTAGTGCTGAAAGAAATGATGGAAATAATCTAGTGGAATCGTCATTTTAGAGCAGAGCAGGAGTTGTCAAACTATAACCTAAAGACAAAACTACTTTTCATAGGACACTGAGCTGGGAATGTTTTCTTTTTTTCATAATTTTATATATAATATTTTTTAAAATTTAAATTGTAAAATTCTTCTTAGCTCTCTGGCCCTACCAAACCAGGTAACAGCTGAATAAGGCCCCCTGACTATAATTCATTAGAGATCTGTTGTAGAGGGAGATGAATGCTAGAGAACTAAAGTGACTCGCAAGGGATTTCCCATGGGTCCCCAGGGCTAAATATCAAGGAATTAGCATTGAGTTCATAGGAAATGAAAGCCATGACAACAAATATTGGGAAAATATTAGTTGTATTCACTAGTTTAGAATCCAAATTTTAAGACAACTTTCTGAATATAGGTTTAGATTCATTTCACTTGGCCCCAGATAACAGAACTAGGAACAGTGAACTGAATTTGTAGAGAGGCAAATTTTGGCTCAACATAAGGAAAAACTTCCTAATAGTTAGAAATGTCCAAAAGTGCAGCAGAGTATGGCCACCATGTTCACAACCAGGAGCCAGAAAGTAGAAGTAAAGCTAATATAAAGACTGGTATCTTCCTTAGGGACTGAGTTTGGAGGCTTCCTTTCCCAGAAACTAACCTAAAACTCCCATTGCTAAACTTGGACTCCAAAGAGTCTGGACACTTACATCAACTCCTTTCACTTTTTGGAGAATCTCTCAAATCATAATTTAATTTTATACTTAGAAGTTATATAAACTATAACTTGTGCCACAGGAGAAGAAAACAATGTTTCAACCCTCTATCTTATATAACATACATATTCACACACACATACACACATATATTATGCATAAACACAAAGGTGGGAGAGCCCTAGCCTCTTATTCTTT
>NW_025350563.1:0-5363 GCF_016433145.1 Gracilinanus agilis
GCCCGGGGAGGCCTCGGACCCTGTACCCCTCGAGGCTCTCGGCGTCTCCTCACCCCGCTTATTATGGGAGCTAGCTTTGGATCCGAGTTCTGCCTCCTTCGTTCTCCCCCTTCTCTCCCCCCCCTCCGTGGCCCCTTAGTGTGGCCAGCCCAACAGGCCCCAAGGTACTAGGGAGTCATGGCAGAGCCTGGGGGAGGGGAGTGACCCGCGCCCTTGAGCAGGTAGCCTCAGATCTGGGGCTCCACAATCCCCCCACTCTTCTGCCCCTTTCTTCAGGCGACATCCGGAGGGCCTGGGTTCAGATACTGCCCCTCCCCCCTCCCTCCATTTGGGGGACCCTCTGCCAACAGCCCGCAGCCTTTCCAAGCCTCAGTTTCCTCCTCTGTAAGATGGGAACAGCAGTAGGGTCGCTTTGAGCCCTTTGAGGCTCAGCTTTGTAAATGTCATGTTTGTATCACCATCACTTCGCAGCTGGGGGCCCCGAGCTTCGACCTCGCCATCGGGGGCCCCAGGCTTGCCTTTGGGCACCCCTGGGAAATCCAGCAGGACTGCTGGTCGGGTGTGATTGCTTGTGGGGCTCATTGTCCAGATCCGAAGCAGTCAGGAAGAGTCCTTTTGGAAGTACGCACTTCGCTGCTGGCTCCCAGAGAGCCTGGCTGCGTCCCCGGTGCTACGACTGTTTGCCCTGTTTTATGATGAATTTAACAAACATCCCCCTGCACAGACACTCCACAAGGATCAAAGAAATAGATTGTGTCCACAGCGCCAACTTTGTGACAGGGGAGTTTGTTTACTAAAAGGTTTGTGGGAAATTCGAGATGGTAGCTACAAGGTTGCCCTGCTTGTTTGTGGAGCTTCCGCTCCCTTTCTGCTCTCTCCTCTTGGGCTCCTTCCCCTTCGGAGGGTGGCTGGAGCCCCCGGCCTGGATCGCACCTGCTGGGGCCAGGCTCCCGGAGGGCCCTGGGCTGCGCCTCTGTCACTTGCGCCTTGTGCAGGTAGCCCGGCCTGGAGGATGACTCCCACAGGCCAGCGAGCTGTGGATGGGCTGATCTGCATGGGGACGGCCCCGGCAGGAAGAGGGGTCTAGAAAAGCTGCTTGTAAGGATGGGATTTTAGCAGGACCGAGAGGGACCGCCAGGGAAGCCCAGAGGGGGAGCGGAGGGAGAACGAGGATGGGCAGGGTAGATGGCTGTGGAAAGACTGGAGTCCGGAGGTGCAAAATCTTATTCAAGGATTAGCAAATAGGGATCACGGAGTCCCTTTTGGGGGAGTAAGAAAGGGGGGGGGTGACCAGCATGGAGAGCTAGGAGGGGACCAGGAAGGCCAGCAGAGCATTTTGTATTTGACTCTGGAAGCCATAGGGAGCCCCTGGAGTTTGGTGAGTGGGAGGGTGGGGAGCTGTGACGTAGTTGGACCTGAGCTATGGTGGCTGAATGGAGGATGGGCTGGAGGGAGGGAGAGGCTTGAGGCGGGCAGACAAACTCTCCCCCCCCCCCCCCCACCCCCAGCTATGGCAGGAATGGAAGTAGGACGGGATGAGGGCCTGCACTAAGTGGGGGAAAGAGGGGGACGGAAGAGGGCAGACACATCTCCTGAGGATAAAAAGGACCAGAGATCGTCCTGGCTCAGGTCCCTCCTCACATCCCCACAACCAGAACTTCTGCAGGCTTCTTACCAGTTTCTGCTGTAATCCTGGACTAGAGGGAAGAATTCCCTGGCGATTCTCTTTGATTTTTATTTAATCCTGGCTTTGATCTTGCCCTTTTTCATCTTTGCTGGGTTCTTGCACGGGGGAGCTGAGCCAGGCTGGAACCTTTTTAGTCATTTTTTGGGGGCTGGAATAGTATCCATGTATACATGTCCACATGTTTATATGTAGATACATGTGTACACGCATGGAGAAATAGAGACTTCCAGCAGAATTAGACCATTCAAGATGTATGTCTTGAGACTATAGAACACATCTGCACATACAGATGCGTCCTGTGCCCGTATGTATCTGCACACACATGTAAAACTACACACCCCCTCACACATATATTTAAATTAGAGTCCGCATTCAGATTCCAGGGTCTTTAACGTTCCAGGATGGTGTGGATGTGCCCAGCCTGTATAATAGAATGAAATTAAACTGAAGTGAAAATGTGTGCATGCTAGATGCTCCCTACAAATGTAATCGGTGGGCATTGACTTACATTTTTCTTCACAGGCTCTATTTCAGGTGACTGCCTCCTTGCTCCTTGCCCACCCCACTGGCTCTACCGTACTGGCACGAGTGGGGAGAACCTACCTTTTACTTTATTTTCTATTTCCCAGCACCGAGCGCTTTAAGGAGGGGGCATTCGGTGTATCCGTCCCAGTCACTATCCATATAGAGGGGACACCCATGTAAAATCTGTTGGTACACACACGTGCCTCTCGATGGCTGTATGTGTGTCACCTTCTCCTGGCGTCCCGGAGAGCCACAGAGGCCTGCAGGCCCCGTTCCCTCGCAGTGTAGGCACAGAACAGATTCATGGCCATGTGGTCGGAGCTGCTCTCTAAGTAGGCATTAGGTGGACGGAGGGAACCCCCTGAGATCTTGTGGAAGACTCCTGGGGCTCTTGTTCTGGGATCCTGGGGCTCTCATGGCCTCCAGGAGCCCTCGGATGGCTGCAGGGCCAGGATGGGTTTTTCAGTGGCTCAGAGCTCCCTTCCCCAGTTCTGGGGCACTTGTGATCCGCATGCCCAAAGGGTGAGAGCTGGGCAGGGAGCAGGTGGCCTGAGTGTGCCAACAACCAGAAAGTCTCGGTCCCTGAAGGGCAAAAGTGACCATGGCGTGCGTGCGTGTGTGTGTTTGAAGGGCTGACCTTGCCAGAGCACCGCCCGCCCCAGCCAAGAAGGCTCCCGTGTTGTCCTGCTTCGGCCGTGGGGCAGAGTGAGATGGGACCCTCCTTAGAAGAGAGGATTTCCTCCCCTTGGGTTCTCTGTGCCAGTGAAGTCACGGCACAGACCCTCTTCCTGTTGATTTGGCAAATATCCGGAAGGACGAGGCACCTATTAAGTACCTGTGAGGAATGTGGACTATCCAGAGGGACTTGCAAAGAGCTCTGAGTGTTCTGGCTCAGTTGTGGGACAAGCTTTGTGCTAGGATGGGCAGCTTCACCTGGAGCAGGCTGGGTTTCTGTTGTCCATTCATTGGTTGGATGAATGGTGGCTCAAAGAAACTTGGTTCGGGCTCATTTGTGGGCCTTGAGGGTTTCCCTATCTGAGGTGGACCCCAGGGTTGGGTGGGTAATTGAAGGCACTGACTTCTTTCCTCTTTTTTTTTTTTTTGGCCCCAGCAGCCTCTTGTTGCATTTACAAGGGCCCATTCTGGGGCCCAGAGCCCCGGCCCTGCTAGATGGTGACGACTGAAGGGCAAGAATCCATCCTGGACGGAGCCTAAGGGTCCTGGGACCTTTCTTCAGAACATCCATAGAGACCCTGATGAGAAGAAACTGCTGGTGTTTTTAGGAATCTTCGGATCCCATCTGGGGAGAGAAGAGTTACTGCTTCAAGGAAAAATCCTGAAGGGAGTGACCATGAAGGGCTTGGACCCAGTGTCAGAAGGGAGAGGTGAGGAGCTTGCCCAGTGTAGGAGAAGCCTGCAGGGAAAAGTGGTGAGGGGGATAGGACAACCTTTGGGCCTTGCTGCGTCCGTCCATGGCCTTCCTCCCCCACTGTAGACGCACTCGGCTGAACCACTTCATTTAGGCTTTTTGGGAATTGAGCTAGGTGGGGAGGCTCTTTCAGAGTCTCAGAGTTGTCCAGACAAGGGAACAATTTTTTTTTTCCAGAAAAATCTTTGAGGAAAACAATATATACTCAGATACTCATTAGCACAGAAGTGGATATGGCCTCAGTTTACCATTTCACAGTGTTGTGCTAACATTCCATGGAATCTTTTCTGCCTGACCTGGTGTTTCCCCCAGTTTGTGCCATTGATTTTTTTTTTCAGCCCAGATGTAGGACTTTCCATTTGTCTCTTTAACTTGGCCTTTCATTTTAAGTCACCAGGGTTTTGAGATGCCAACTCTCTCCTCCCGAGAATTAAAAATTATTTACCTCTTTGATCTTCCAGTCATTGTTTATGCTTCTATCCTTGGAATCAAGCAAAGCAAGTCTAAAGAGACCCAGAAATATTGGGAAATGGTTCTGATTGGACCCTTCTCTGTCTGCGATTGAAGGGATCTCAGAAGCCACGTGGTCCAGCCTGTACCTGACGCCCACCTGGCTGTTTTCCTCTCCGATGTTAGGAAAAGATTAATGTGTCAGATCTGGGCAGGTTGGACTTCTCCATCTGTAAAGGCTTCACACCCAGAACCTGTGCAAGAAATTCTGTCCTGTGAGTTTAGCAGATGCGTGATGGGACTGATCACCTGCTTCTTTCTCCTTTAGTTCTGGCTTCTCAGGACTCTGGCCAAGAAGTGGGAATTGAGGGGGAGGAGAGAATGACTTCTGAGTTCCTGAAAGCGAGGTCTCAGGTGAGTTTGTTTTTCCCTCTCTCTCCCAAAGTCCCATTTCTCCCTGAAAGCAGAGATGAAGTTCTTTCCCATTCCTCCATCTTCTTATCTTAACCAAGTCCTGTCCATTGACTCAAACTTTACTACCACCACCACGACCATCATACCACTCCCAGCATTTCTATAGAGCTGTCAGGTTTGCAGAGTGCTTTAAAATTGTCTTATTTGATCCTCAGAGCAAGCCTGGGAGGTTGCTGCTATTATTTCCCCCATTTTATAGATGAGGAAACTGAGGCAATCAGACTTCGTCACACAGCTAGTTAGTGTTTGAGGAAGGATTTGAACTCAGGTCTTCCTGACATCAAGTCCAGCACTCTATTGACTCTAGCACCTTACTGCCTCTGGCTCTCTTTATGTCAACTTCTTGGGTTCCTACATCTTTGAAGATGGAAGGTCTTTTAGGAACCATCTGAGACAGAGAAGGACTTTAGTCTGCTCGAGTTGGGGAACCTAAAATGTCCTATTCCTGCCTCATGACACTTTGGTGCCCATTTTGGAATATCTCTCACATCATCATTCTTCATTTTTTCTCCTTCCTGTCAAATACCCCTTCATCCTGTCATTTTATAAGCACAACTGATTACTATAATGGGAGTCTGAGAAATGTCCAATCAAGTCAAACTTTTATTAGGTGCTCACTGTGTGTCAAGTACTGCAATAAGCTCTGGGGTTACAAAGAAAGAAAAAATAGGGCCTGTCTTCAAGGAGCTCACAGGCTTATGGCATTGTGGGATTGGTAGATCAGTTGGACATGTCCCCCAGCCCTAACTGAGATAAATAGTGTGGCATGAATAAAGAGAGAGAGAGAGAGAGAGAGAG
>NW_025350564.1:0-5841 GCF_016433145.1 Gracilinanus agilis
TCTGATATAGATTATGCGATGCTTATTTCTATATTGACCTGCCATGACAGAAGACACAGATCACACATATAATAAAAACCTCAGATAGGAAATAAAGTGAAAGATGGTATGGTTTGATCTACAATAAGACCCTAGCAGTTCCTTCTTGGGCTGTGGATAGCATTTTTTAATCACGAGTCCCTTGGGATTATCTTGGAACCTTGTTTTGCTGATGATAATTTAGTCCTTCATATTTGAGTATTATACAATATTTCTGTTACTATATACTCTTTTCTGGTTCTGCTCACTTCGCTTTGTATCAATTCTTATAAGACTTTCAAGGTTTTTTTTCTGAACTATTCTTGTTCATCATTTCTTGTGGAACAATAGTTTTCCATTACAACCATATTCTACAGCTTGTTCAACCTTTCTCTCCATTTCCAATTATTTGCTACTACAAGAAAAGAACTGGTATTTTTATACCAGTAGGTCCTTTTTCCTAATCTCTGGATACAAAGTTCTTTAGTCAGAACTTGATTGGCTCCTGTGACTAAGGCTCAAGCTGCACCTCCTTAATGTAATTTTCTGGTAGCCTTTAGTTACATTTGCTTGGCTTCCTTGTCACCTAAGAGCTTAAAAGGCTCACCATGTGAAGTCAGGGCTCTAAAGATGTGGCAAATATCCCAAGACCAAAGGAGTTTCCATATCCGGTCCTGCTGTCTAAATTGTTTCCATATGGAGGGTGAGGGATATAAGGGTACATTCATCCAAGGTAAGTGCTGGAGTATTCCTATTGAATATCCTTTATATGATATGGCTAAATAATATTTTTGTTAACTGTTGCATGGCCTAAATGTCCTGAATTTCATTCCACTATTGAGTCCAGGTCAAGTCTGACCATCACACCTGCATAAGACTTGTCAGAGGAGGGACTTGCATCCAGAGCTCCCTGACTCCAAGGGCAGTCTTCTCTCTCCCTCATGCCACAGTGCTTCTCACATGTTTCTGTGCTTAGAAATTTTGTCTGCCTTTGTTTTGTTCTCTATTTTACCACAATATTATATATGAATAAATAATGAGAAGCTATCCTTGTCTCTTGAAAGCTAGGTCTCAACCAATCTACCTTTAACAGCCCCCCTGGCTCCCTCAGTTATTAGAAAGATTTTTTTTTGCTAAAAGAACTAGATTACATGGGGAAATGTATCCAAAAAACATTCTGAATTGCACTCTGCAGTTAGCAAATAACAACCAGGATGCACTTGAACTGAGCAACCCACAAGAGGGTACTTACCTTCTTTGCATCAATAAAGTACAACAGCTTCTTGTCAGAGGCTGACTTTTGCTTACAGCTAGAAATCTGGCTAAACCCAGTTTCCAACCACTTAGAGACTTCAAATGATTCCCAAATTATACCTTTCTTCAAAGGGAATATCCTTTAAATCAAGTGTTTAATGTTAGGAAGATGATAATTCACACACTCATGCACCAGAGCCGACTGCTTTAATTGAGAAACAAACGGAACATGACAGCACTGATCGTGTTTTGTTTCCCCCTACCCCCAAAATGTTTTCAGGCAATGTGTCTCTTTTCCAAGAGTAAGGACTTAATCAACCCTTAAGCCCATAGTGACTCAACTGGGCATTTCTGTCAGTAAACATCCATTTTAGGTTGCAAGAAGACAAAAAGGTTGGTTTTAATCAAAAAGCCTGAAAGGTCTGGTAACACAAAGGTGTTTGTTATAGACAAGTGCCAGATCACCAGCTGAATGTTCAATTATTTTTGTAGGTACCTCAGAATCACAGACTCACACTTGGCCTAAAGATCAACAGGTTATAAATAGGTGGAGTATTACATTTGTGTCCCCACTGACAAAGTCAAGTATCATTATTAAGGCAAAAGCCCTGTCAAGACAGCCATCCCCTCCTTGTTTTGGAATGGTTGGTACCTGTCAAATGTATTAAAATACAGCTGTTTGTTCTAGAACTATCCAGAATGGCAGAAATGTTGTAAGGCCAATAGAAATTCCAAGTTCTATTTGTAACCTTTGTAACCTTATATGAGGGTTGCTTATATAAAAGGTGTCACCTTTTAAAACAGTTCAGTGTGCCAGTAGATGAATTGAACCACTTTTTTTCTGCCTGGGAACTAAATCTTCCTCTTCTACTCAGGAGCAGGGTTCTAAAGAGTCATTGCTAAAGAAAGAGATCACCAAAATTTGATAGCCCCTGGGACCCATCACTTCCCTGTCACTCTTTTCAAATTGAATGTTGATGTATATAGTTTTTATGTTAGTGCTTTTCCACATATTGTATAGCCCCCCCTTTCTTGTTCTGAAGTGTCATGACCCCCTTAAGCATCAATTTGGTAGGTAAGGAGAATAGGTATGTGGAATAAGAAATTATAGAAAAATGGAAAGACTAGGATTTTTAAAAATTATTTTTATTTTTGTAATGTAAAATACAATTCCATATTGTTCATTGTTGTAAAAGCACACTCATACAAAACCGAAACTCCAAAATAAAACCATAAATACACTATGTGAAAGAAAGTATGCTTTGACCTACATTCATTTGACTCCAACAGTTCTTTCTCTGGAGGTAGATAGCATTCCCCATCATAAGTTTCAGAATTGTCCCAGATCATTGCATTGCTGAGAACAGCCAAGTTTTCACAGTTGTTCATTGTACAATATTGTTGTTACTATATATAGTGTTCTCCCAGTTCTGCTTATTTCACTTTGCACCAGTTCATGCAGATCTCTCCAACTTTTTTTTCAAATCATTTGCTTAGCATTTCATATAGCACAATGGTTTTTCAATTGCCAAAATGAACTATAGTTTGTTCTGTCAATCCCCAATTGATGGACATCCCCTCAAGTTCTAATTCTTTGCCATCACAAAAAGAACTACTATAAATATTTTTGTACAAGTAGGTCCCTTTTCCTTTTTTATTCTCTTTTGGATATATAGACCTGGTAGTAGTATTACAGGATCAAAGTGTGTGCACAGTTTTATAGCCCTTTGGACATAGTTCCAAATTGCCCTCCAGATTGGTTGAATCAGTTCACAATTCCACCAAAAATGCATTAGTTTCCCAATTTTGTCACATCCTCTCAAACATTTATTGGGCAATCTTATAGGTATGAGGTGGTACCTCAGAGTTGTCTTAATTTGCATTTCTCTAATCAAGAGTGATTTAGAACTTTTTTATATAATTATTGATAACTCTGATTTCTTTATCTGAGAATTGCTTGTTTATTTCCTTTGACAATTTGTTATTTGAAAAATAGCTTGTATTTTTATAAATTTGACTTAGATCCCTAAAGAGTTGAAAAATTAAATCTTTATTAGAGGAATTTGTTATAATTTTTCTCTTTTCGCTGTTTCCCTTCTAATCTTGGTTACATTAATTTTGTTTGAACAAAATCATTTTAATTTAACATAATCAAAATTATTCATTTTGCATCTCATAATGCTCTGTATCTCTTGTGTGGTCATAAATTCTTCCCCTCTCCAAAGATCTACCAGGAAAACTATTTTATGTTCCCCTAATTTTGTAACAATATGACTCTTCATATCCAAATCATATATTCATTTTGACCTTATTTTGGTTTGGAGTATGAGTCTATACCTAGTTTCTGCCATACTGTTTTCCAATTTTCCTAGCAGTTTTTGTTAAACATTAAGTTCTTATTCCAAAAGCTGAGGTCTTTGGGTTTATCAAATACTAATTTGCTAAGGTCTTTTAACCCTGTATATTGTGAATCTAATCTATCCCATTGATCTACTTTTCTCTTTCTTAGCCAGTACAAAACTATTTTCTTGATTACTGCTTCATAATACATTTTGAGATCCTTTCCTTCAATATTTTTTTCATTAATTCCCTCGCTCTTCTGGATCTTTTGTTCTTTCAGATGAATTTTCTTATTCTTTTTCTAGTTCTATGAAGTAATTATTTGGTAGTTTGGTTGTATGGTACTGAATAAATTAATTTATGTAGAATTGTCATTTATTATATAAGTTTGGCATATTCATGAAAAATTAATATTTGTCCAGTTGCTTAGATATGACTTTATTTTTGTAAAAAAGATTTTATAATTGTCTTGACAAATAGATTGCAGCTATTTTATAATATCTCGGGTTATTTTAAATAAAATTTCTCTTTCTATCTCTTGCTGCAACTTTACTAAAGTTTTGAATGATTTCAACTAACTTTTTAGTTGATTCTCTAGGATGCTCTAATTATTCCAATATAATATTTGCAAAGAGTGATAGTTTAGTTTTCTTATCATCTACAGACTTCCTTCATTTTTTTCTTATTGCTAACACTAGCATTTTGAATACAAGGTTAAATAATAAGCATTCCTATATGTTTCCAACAAAACTTTTATTGTAAACTGAATTTACTTATTCAGTACTATACCTATCAAGCTACCAAAAACCTTTTTTATAGAATAGAAAAAATATTACAAAACTGATCTGGAAGAACAAAAGATCAAAAATATCAAGGGAACTAATGAAAAAAATGTGAAGGATGGAGGCCTAATGTTACCAGATCTCAAACTCTACTATAAAGCAGTGATCATCAAAACAATATGGCACTGACTTAGAGATAGAAGGGTAGATCAATGGAATAGACTTGGCATAAATGACCACAGCAAGCTAGTATTTGATAAACCCAAAGATCCCAGTTTTTGGGACAAAAACTCACTGTTTGACCAAAACTGCTGGGAAAATTGGTAAACGGTATGGGGGAAATTAGGTTTAGATCAACATCTCATACCCTATACAAAGATAAATTCAGAATGAGTAAATGACTTAAATATAAAAAGAGAAATTTTAAGTAAATTAGATGAACATAGAATGGTATACCTGTCATGTCTATGAGAAAGGAAAATGTTTAAGACCAAGCAAGAGATAGAGGGTATTATAAAATGTAAAATGAATAATTTTGATTACATCAAATTAAAAAGTTTTTGTCAAAAAGAATTAGATGCAACCAAAATTAGAAGGAAAGCAACAAATTGGAAAAAATTATAACAAAAAACCCTGACAAAGGTCTAATTTCTCAAATTTGTAAGGAGCTAAGTCAAGTATTCAAAAAAATCAAGCCATTCTCCAAGTGACAAATGGTCAAGGGACATGAATAGGCAGTTTTCAGATAAAGAAATCAAAGTAACAATGCAATGACCCAGGACAATCCTGAGGGACTTATGAGAAAGAACACTATCCACATCCAGAGAAAGAACTGTGGGAGTAGAAACACAGAAGAAAAACATATGATTGATCACATGGGTTGATGGGGATATTATTGGGGATGTTGACCTTAAATGATCACTCTATTGCAAATATTAATAATATGGAAATTGGTTTTGGACAATGATACATGTATAACTCAGTAGAATTGCTTGTCAGCTCAGGGAGGGAAAGAACATGAATCACGTAACCTTGGAAAAATATTCTAAATAAATAAATTTTTACAAAAGATTAAATAGTAGTCTTAAGGGCATTCTTGTTTCATTCCTGATTTTACTAGGAAGGCTTCTGACTTAACCCCATTGCAGATGATCCTTGTGATGATTTTAGATAGATACTACTTATCATTTTAAGGAAGGACCCACATATTCTTATGCTTGCTAGTATTTTTTAATAGGAATGGGTGATATATTTTGTTGAAAGCTTTTTTCTGCATCTATGGAGATAATTATGTGATTTCTATTAATTTTGTTATTGATACGATCAATTATGCTATTAGCTTTCCTAATATTGTAACCAGCCCTGCATTCCTGGTATAAATCCCACCTGAACATAGTGAATGATCCTCATGATATATTGTATTTTGTGATATATATATATATATATA
>NW_025350565.1:0-2707 GCF_016433145.1 Gracilinanus agilis
GAGAGAGAGAGAGAGAGAGAGAGAGAGAGAGAGAGAAACAATGAAAGGCACGGCGGAAATCATAGCTGAATGGGAAAGTGAGATAGATGGAGGATATTTCTTTGGGATGAGCGGACTTATCAGAGTCAAAGAGTTGCTTTTCTCAGTTTGTCACGGATAATAAAGGGAAAAGTGGAGAGTGTCATCCCGAATGAGAGTAAAGATAGAAGAAAGAGTAAAAAAAATTCTCCCACTGCTTATCTCTTCCAAAAAAAAAAAAAAAGGTAGCCAAGTTAAATCAGAAGTATTCGGTTGCATAGTATTGCCGATACACTTTTTTTTTCTTTTTTCGGATACCTTCTTCCCTCATCACCTGGTCCACCACCTTCATTCTCATGCATATGCTCAACCCTCCAGCCCCCTTATCTCTGAATGTTTTTGTCTCTCAGTCTCTTTTTCACTATTTCTCTGTCTTCTCTGTCTTTATATCTCCGTCGGTTTCTTTTCTCTCCCAAGCCACCCTCCTCCTCTGCTCCCATCTCCTTCAATCTTCCTTCAGATCTGATTAACATGGATGACCACGTCCAGTAACGTCGGGAAAACTCAAGGGACGGCGCCTCTGATAGCAGTCTCCTCAGACCACGGCACTGACCCAGGCGCTGTGCACCCAGAGTCTAAGCAGCAGTAGTAATGACAGGAAAAGGAGAAAGAGGAAGGCAGACCACCCGGGGAAGGGGGATCCCCCTAACACACTGCTGCTGCTCCTGAAAGAGGGGAAACTACCTATGTGACTCCCTGGTACTGCTGAATCTTGTTTGCGGGTGTTGTTTGGGTTAGGGGTGCTCCGTCCTGAGCTCAGGTTTATCCGCTGAAACACTAGGGCGAAGGGCTTGAGGCATCAATGAAATACACAAAATTGTACCTCTGTGTTGCTGCTCCTTCTGCTACTGCTGCCGCGCCTCCTCTGCTGCTGATCGGTTCTGAGGCGTGAGGACCTGCGGGGGGTGATCCGCACTCGATTTGCGTCTTCTCTGGGATTTCTGTTGAGGTGAACTGAGAGAGGAGGAAGAGAAGGGGTGGGGTGGGGTGGGAACAGTCATAAATATGGACGTACAGTTAAAACTTTCTGGAGCAGTCGGTGCCCCCATCAGGCTTTCTAGCAGTCCCTTCCTCCAAGAGGGAGCATTCTTTATTTCTCACAGCTTCTGCTTTGGGTGTCACGATCAAGTACCTTCCCTCCCCCAGTATACACTCAATTTGAGAGAGGAGAGCAGATGCTGAATCGGGAAAGGAGGGGTGCTCCTTTTTTCTTTACTATTGCAATTAGCCATCTTTGTCACTTACCATCCTACTAGTTCTCTCTACCAGTAAGGTGGGCGGACCACTCCGCAGGCCCGAAACTGATTAAGGGGTCGCCTCTCTGTCCCCTGAGGCAGGCAGGTCTCTGAGATCCTGGACTACCCACCGCTAGAAAAAGACTCCGCGGCTAACCCAGGACTCCAGAGAGCTCGGAAGACCTGCTGCTACACTGGCTGCTGCTGCTGCCTGATAATTTATTGCCATCAATCACTCTTGGTTGGGGGTGGGGGGGGCGGTGCAGAGTTGGGGTAAAAGGGTACTTTTCCTGGGGATGGGTGGTGGCGTAGGTAGAGGAGGTTAAAAACAGACTAAGAAATAACTGGGACCAAAGAAAAAGAACTTGCCCCTCCACCCTGCGCTACTGATGAAAAGAAGGGAAGACGTGTGCTTTGAATTTCCCCAACTGGGTGCTTTGCTATGAAGCTGGAGACTTGCAACCTACCACAGAGGGAGACCCCGGAGGAGAAGGAGGGGCCGATGGGATCTTCCCTTTCCTTTTAGCTTTCCCCCCAGCCCTTCCTCGAGCTCTGACAGTGTACGCCTATGTGCCTGAGTCTGTGAGAGATCAACACACGCCTCACACACAGGCACTTCCAGGTCTTCCTTGGACGTACAACAGACAGACCCTAGAGTTTCTCCTCCAAGCCTTTCTGATTTCGTTAGGCTGCCCATTTTTTTCCCCAGAAAGATTGTTTTGCATTTGGGGTTCTTGTCTCTTCCCCCCCTTCCCCCTCCCTTTCTACAAACATGTCTTTCCTCGCTGCTACCTGAGGGGAGGTGGAAGGGTAGAGCTTTCTCTCTCTCCTCATTCTCCTCCTTTTCTTCCTCCTTTCGCCTCCTCCCGCTCTCACAGAAATCAGAGTCTCCAAATCGTAACTCTTACTTTTTTGTTTTGAAAACAAGGTCCCTTCATTTATTTTTTTATTGCAGTCTCCCTTTGCCTGGACTGACAGGGGCTGGCGTGGAGAGGGGCGGGGCGGGGGGGAGGGGGAGTGGAGAGGGAAGGGGAGGGGACTGGGTGTAGCCTGGATTTCTCTCTCCCTCGTGTTCTCTCCTGCGAGCGTCTCCCTGGTGCTACTGCTGTTGCTGTTGCTGTTGCTGTTGCTGTTGCTGTTGCTGCTGCTGCTGTTGCTGCTGCTGCTGCTGTCGCTGTCTCCATCCCCCTTCGATGGCATTTGGGTTTGGTAAGTTAGATCATGAGGCGCCGGGAGGACTTCTCCAGGGCCCGACAGCGCTGAAGGGGAAGGAAGCAGCTGCAGCAGCAGCAGCAGCAGCAACCGCCCAAGCCCGAACCCCTTTTGCTGGGAAGAGGTGGGGGGGAGGGGGAAGGAGATATAGGGTGGAGTAGGGGGTGCGGAGGCAGGAAGGG
>NW_025350566.1:0-2772 GCF_016433145.1 Gracilinanus agilis
TTCTTTGCCACCACAAAGAGAGCCGTTAGAAATATTTTGGGACATGTAGGGTCCTTTCCTTTTTCCCTGATCACCTCGGGAAATGGACTCAGCAATGATAACTGTCCGGGAGTAATTCTAGATTCCTCTCCCAAATGGTTAGATTGGTATGCAGTTCCCCCAACAGTGTATTAGTCCCTCATTTTCCCACATCTCCAACATTTATCATTTTGCCCTTTCATCATTTTAGCCAATCTGCTGGATGTGAGATGATACCTCAGAACTGTTTTGGCTTGCATTTCCCTGATCAAGAGTGATTTGGAGCATTTTTTCACACACTTGTATATGGCTTTGATTTTTTCATCTAAAAACTGTTGGTCCATATCTTTTGCCCATTTATCAGTTGGGGAATGGCTTCTATTCTTAGAAATTTAACAAGGTTCTCTATATATTTGTAAGGGTTTAAAATTAAAGGTTGGACTAAACTTATGAGAAATGTGGCCTCCGAAATGAATTACTCAAGTCAGAATGACTTTTTATGGTAGTTTATTTACAAAAGGAGAGACAATGAAAGAAAAGGAAATGTGAAAGAGGATAGAGTAACGTATCTAACTTAACACACTAAGTATTTTGCTCCGGCCCCTGGCTCAACCCAAGCAGGGCTAATGAGTCCTCAGCCAGAGAACCCTCAGCCTTCAGCCAAGGGTCCGTTCATGAATAAAGCAAAGGCTCCAGCCACGAAGCCTCTTCCAAGATGGGTGCGGAGGCTCTCCAGAGGCTAGTCACTCCAGAAAGCCAGGAAAGGAGTCAGCCTTTTCACTCACCCACGTGGTAGTTCTAAAGGAAGGTCCAAGAGCTGCCTCACCAGTGTCAGTCTCAGGTCCATGAAGCAAATCCTTCACCAGCCTCCAACTCGAACTCCAACTGGAACTCAAACTCGGAACTCCAAAGTATTCTCCCTCACAGGAAGTTACAACTAGTTTTAAAGATGCTTTTTTGCATCACTTCCTGTGCCTTCCTCCACTTTACATGGACCAATCACAGTCTTAGAATTTTCTGATTTGTCACCCACTATTAGCACATGTGGGTTGTAGACTTCCCCCCACTCAAATGTAAAGTGGGGTATATACATGCTTCTGGTGATTAAATCTAAAAGTGGGCAGGGGAGAGTTAATTCCATCTTCACATATTTTAGATAGGAGGCCTCTCTGAGTGACTGTCTATGAAAATTTTCCCCAATTTTCTGCTTTCCTTCTAATTTTGGCACTATTAGTTTTCATTGTCCAAAACCTTTTTAATTATTCAAAATTGTCCATCTTACATCTCACAGTGCTCTCTTTCTCTATCCACCTCCACTATTTCCTCGTGTACTCCTCAAATAGTAGAAAGCAAGAAAAACAATACCCTTGCTTCAAATATGTAGAGTAGGGCAAGACAAATTCCCTCATTAGACATGCTTTTAAAAATATGCTTCTTAGGGCAGTCAGGTGGCTCATTGGATAGGGGCCTGGAGTCAAATGTGACCTAAGATACTTCCTACCTGTGTGACCCTGGGCAAGTCATTTAATCCAATTTGCCTAGCCTTTACCATACTTCTGCCTTGGGACGGATACTCAGAAAGTCCTAATTTTTAAAAAAGTGTTTTTTAAATGCTTCCCTCTACACCCTAGGTACCTTCTGGAGGTAGGCAATGTTTCTTCATGACTTTCAGAACTGTGATCAGTAATCGTATTGGTCAGAGTTTCTAAGTCTTTCAAAGATGTTTGTCCATATTCATTTTTAGAATCTTCTTTGTATTGGTATCTTTTATTTTTGTGGGTTTTTTCCTTTTCTGGATAGATCCCTCTTCCAATTTCTATCTAGTAATCTCTCCTTTTAACTAAGTTAAAAAGAAAAAAACAAAAGGGAAAAGTCTAAGTTAGTAAAACCAATCAACACAAGTGATGGTGAACATTATGCATAGGATTCTGCTTTGTGACCACGGCAGGAGAAGCTCGAGCATTCATTTGTTACTTATTTCTGTGAGTGTTTATCATCCCTTGAACTGGTTGTCTCAGGGCGTTTCAAACCCCATGTGGCCAAAATAGAACACGTTAGTGTTGCCCTCCAACCCTCTCCTCTCCCCTTTCCCCCTTACTGTTTAGGGCACCACCAAGATCTCTGTTCCTGGGGTTTTACTTTACCTTGGGGTCACCCGAGACTCCTCACTCACACTCATTCCCCAGATCCAATTTGTTGTCAGTCCTGTAGTTCCTTCATAAGATTTCTCAGAAATGCCCCTCTGTCTCCTCTTCCTGCTGCTGCCTCAGAGCAGATCCTCCTCACCTGACATTGGGGCACTTCCTACCCCATCTCTCCCCACTGCATACCATCCCCTGCTCAGCTACCCAAGGGATTTTCCTGAGATGTTGGCGTGCCTGTGTGATGCCCCCACACACACTCCATAATCCCCAGGGTCACCCCATTACATCCAGGATCGAATAAAAGGTGCTGTTTCTTAGACCTCCTCCTGCCTCTTCCACCTTCTTAGCCTTCTCCCCTCTGCATGTTCTGATCTTACAGCACTAACATTGCTATTCCTTGAATGGGACATGTCATCTCCCATCTCTGTGCCTTTGCACATAGCCTGTGGGGTTCTGCCCACTTACCATTGCCTCAGTTTCCCTGGCTTCCTTGAGGACTTCAGATCAAACCTTATCATCTGCAGGAGGCCGTGCTTAGTTGGCAGGATGCTAACACTTTCTATTTTCTCTCTCTCTCTCTCTCTCTCTCTCTCTCTCTCTCTCTCTCTAT
>NW_025350567.1:0-9047 GCF_016433145.1 Gracilinanus agilis
GGGTCTTTTTCACTCTAAGTCCAACACTAGTCATTATGCCATGCAAGGCATCAGATCCATTGGGGTTGTCTAGGCACGTTGCAAAAAGTCCTACCATGGCCTTCTTGCCCAGGAGCATGCTCACTGTTTGTTTATATTCTCCCCCCACTTCAAAAGATGGCTAGCTGACCTCAGTTTTGTCACCTTCCTGGCCAGTCCCACTTGGCTTTACTAGATACAACTGAGAGGCTCACTCTTCCTTACTCTAAAATTCCCATCAAGGGACCAAGGGAAGGAATATAAGTTCTACCAAAATAACAAGAAGATTATCAGAGGAAGGTGAAATATTTCTAACTTATTAATTCCACTTTGGAAATGAATCCCAATACAGCTGGTCAAGGATAACTCAAGAAGGAAGTCTGGTGGGCCTGCTTGATGTACCCAGAGATTGTTCTTGCACACACCTCTATCAGTGGTAAGGCCTCTACCTGCCAACTAAAAGATAAGAAAAGGGCTCTACTTGGGCCACAAAAGCTCAGGGAAAATTAGTCCCTATCGGTTTAGCTTCCTAGAATAAGACCATATCAGAGCTTGAAGAAATTCACCTTCAGCATTCTTCTTCTCATTTTGTAGGGCTGGAATCTCCTAAGGAAAGTGGAGAGCCCAAAGCATGGACTTTCAGAATCTTCTTTAAATGGGTAGGAACTGTCTCCTTGGGGCAAAACACAGTTCTAGGCATGAGAAATTTTATTGTGGTTCAAAATCTCTAGAACTGAACCTGGTCTCTCCTGATTCCAAGTCTGAGGCTCTTCCTTTTGCAACCTGCTAATAACTGATCTATTCCCACTCTCTGTCTTTTCTTTTCTTTCTTCTTCAGAGTTAAAGTAATGTTTCTCTTTCTTTGCACAATATCCCAGTGGTCTGTTCCTAGTCCATCCTCTCCAGCCTCCACCAGTACCCACAATAAGGTGTGGAGATAAGGAACCCTGGCATCTTGAAGTCCAGGCAAAGGAAACATAAACTCTGAGTGGTGCTGCCAAGCTAGAAAGGCCTCAAATCCAAGCACAGGTGCTGGATGAAAGGGTCTGTGATCCTGAACCAGCTTGTCTCAACACAGAAAGATTGAGCACCAGGGGCTTTGGCTCCATGTGAATGTCTTTGTCAGTCACTAGAATTGAAGATGAACTTTCCCTAAGGCCTGGAGAAGTTGTGATCTGCACCAGAGAAAGGGGTGTCCTTGCCATTGAAATCACAAGATCTTGGCCTCTGGCCTCCAGTTATGCCATGGTCTTAGAGAGGTTACTTCCAAACCAGTTCTTTGGTTATAAGGTAAGAAAAAGAACCAATACAGTCATTTTCTTTCTATTTTTTTGCACAGGGCCACTAAAAAAACCTACCATCAAAGGCAACACCAGGTCCGTAATTGAAAACAAGGACAGTTTCACAATTTCATGCATGACTAATGATAGAACGCAAGTTGTCACATACCGGTGGTTCCAAAACCAACGTGCTGTAGCTGCTGATAGGATAATACAGCTGTTCAATGATAACAGTTCACTCCGTTTTAACAATATCACAAGAGACTACAGAGGAGTCTATGTGTGTGAAATCATGAACCCATATTATAACGAAAGGAGTGATCCATTCCCAGTGAATGTTATCTGTGAGTAAATTTGTTTTTCCTATATGGTGCATGCTTATAGCCTGGTGGAGTGTTCCCAGAGGTCAGACTAATTCAGTCACTTATCTAAGTGCTAAAGGTCAAAACTCTGAGGTTCCCATTCTCCTTAATCTTCAGGGAGCCCAGATTTGCCTTGTCATGCTTTCTGGTGGAGGATGACCAGCCATGACGCTGAACTGGATAAAGCCCCAAGATCTTCCAAGTTCAGATCCAAACTCATAACGTAGAGGAAGAGCTGTGAATTTCCCAGCTCAAAGGAGGATCAGGTAGACAAAGTGGTCCCTGGTGACAGAGTAGGAGATGCCCCTTCTTTCTGTGATAATCTCAATATGGAATTCTTCTCTTTCCTCCAGATGGCCCAGATGCTGCCATGATTGTCCCTACAGATGATCATTACAAAGTAGTAGGGGAACCTATTGAATTCATCTGTTCTGCTGAATCTAATCCACCCGCCAAATTCACTTGGTTTCACAATGGAAACAGATTGAGCAACTCAGCCACATTCTCTGCTACTGCAGCCCTGAATCACGCTGGAACCTATACCTGTGAGGCATTTAACTCAATTACTGGCTTGAGGCACAGCAAAACCAAGACTCTTACAATCTATGGTGAGTAGCTGGATTGGGCCCCCAACTTTCTGCTGCTCTCTCACCTTCCCTGGCATGAGAAAAACAGATAAGTGACATTCTGCCCTCCTGGTTCCAAGGCACAATGTGTTGTGGTAGAAGGAACCCAGATCTCAGAATCATGAAACTTATGTAGAATCCTTCCTTTCCTGTCTATTATCTGTGAAGTAAGTGTGCCTCCGTTTCTTCATCTGGAAAAATGGACCACCAATGTACAACCTTCTTTATCTACCAACTTGTAGTACTTTAGCTTCAATGACTGCCCTTTCCTGGAGTCTTTCCTTAAGTCCATTTTACTTGGTGCTGTTGTCCCATAGGGTGTTTCTAGTCTTGGGTGGAGTATAAGCTATGGTCATGCAGTGGGGCTGGCCTTGATCCCCTTTTGCAGGGAAATTCTGCAAATGGAAAGGAGAATTTAAACTTTGTCTCCTTTCACACACATAAATTCACCATTGCACATATATTTTTTCCTCTTTCTGAATGGTATAAAATGTCATATGGAAGCATGGCTGCTATGAAACCCAGTTCTTATCCATGTAAAGGGAATAATGGCTTTAGCAACCAGTGGCTAGGTCCACAATATAATCCCTGCTGCCCAATTAATTCACTGGACTGTCTCTCCTATGTTCATATGCCAGACCCTCTACACCCCTAATCATACTAGTGTGCAACATGATCATAGATAGATAATCTCTGGCCTTAGTTTCCATTTATTTCATGGAGCTTTATTGTTACAAACCTCAGGGGTATCCCAACTTCCCGTCCCTGACTCTGGGGACTTTCTGAATGGAGAGCAGGGGAAAGAGGTAGAGCTGTGAAGTGGGAACATGACCTTAGGAAAATCAGACTCAATCATATACCTTAGAGGAGGGATGATTATTTGTTGGCCTAAATCTGTACTCAAGGATACCTAAATCCTTTATTTTAATGTAGCATTTAAATTATTTATGCATTGTTGTATTTACTTTTGTTAATTATTTCCCAATTATCTTTTCACCTGGTTCAGACTGCACTTGGGAATGTTGCAGGCTATACTTTTGACACTTGTGGTCTGAATGACCTTTTTCTTAATTTATATTTTTCTAATTAACCAAAATCTATTTTCTTTTCCCCTTCTCACCTTTCCCATTAGTGAGAAAAATATACTTATGACAAATATGGACAATCAAGGAATTCTAATTCCCATGCTCAAAAAATATGTCTCAACATGCACCCCTGAGTCCATCCCATTTCTGAAGTGAGGCAGCTGATTTTATAGGAAGTGTGTAGCTTTTTGTAGGATGTGAGTAACTTATTTCATCATTGGTCTTATGCAATTCTGGTTGTTCTCTGCATTAATCAGAGGTTCTAAGTCATTCACTGTTGTTGCCTTTAGAACATTGTCATTATTTTATAAAATGCCCTTTTTGTTCTACTCACTCCATTCTTCATCAATTCATAGAATTCTTCTGATTTTTCTGTTCTTGAACTCAATTCTGTTCGATTTTCCTATCAGTGATTTGGATCAAATGAAATAATATGCTTAAAGAGCTTTGTAAATGGTGACTGTTATTGTTCTAATGATTCTATAGAGAGACAGGGCATAATTTTGAAACTTGAAACAAAAGTGAGAGAAAGATAAATTTGGGCAGATAGGGATGGTACTAGCAGATAGGATCCAGAAGTAGCTAAGGAAGCTAATATAGTTGATGGAATTTGATAATATGAATGTGATTAGGGATTGATATCAAGTTGTGCCCTTGAGTATAAAAAGTGCAAACTGAAATAAGCATCATCCTCAATAGGATAGTGACTGGTCACCATGTCATAGGAAAACAGTTGAAATAATGTGGGATAGTTGATTTAAAAATGGGAAAAATGGAGACAGATTTTCAATGCCAGGTTAGATTGCATAAAAAGCCTGTGGGGATATGTGAGAGAACTACAAACTTAATATCAATTGGTAGGGTAATAGGGCAGTTAAAAAACCTAATGTAATCTTTTTTTAACCCTCACCTTCCACCTTAAAATCAATACTCTGTACTGGGGGATAAGTGTCTTGCCCAGGTTCATACATCTAGGAAATGTCTGAATTCAGATTTGAACCCAGAACCTCCCATCTGTGTAATTAGGATCTGTTACCCTAAAAACAACGATCCCCAGAAAAACTGAAATTCCCAGCCTTGTACTTACTTCCTGTCATTATATGCTGCTGTTTATTTGGATTTAAATTGGGTGTAGTCCTGCCTCTCTGTTTTTTTCTTTCCTGTTGTGACTTTGGTGGAGCAGGGATTTTTGATCAGGTAGAAAAACTTGGTCTTGTGGTTTTATTTTTTCAGATAAACTTTATAAATTAATACTTGAAGCATTAGACATTAATTTTAAATCTTACATTTATGGCAACCAGAAGTAGTATTTAGAAACCTTAATTCTCTCTTGGTACATTAGTTTGAAAAGAAACCCAGTTCCTCCTGCCCCCTCCCCCCGTGCAACATTCTTTGGAGTTTTCCTGGTATTGCTGCTGCTGCCTGTTGCTGCAGAACCTGCCTCCTGGTGTTAACTCTCTGGTTGGTCCCAGCTACCTCCTCCTGCTGCTCCTCCTAATCCTAATCCTACTGCTGCTGATTGCTGCTGACAAGCTGGAAGTCCTTGGAGCTGCTCTCCAAACAAGTTGGGAAAGTATAAATCCCTTTCCCTTAAATTGGCAGCATCTGAGTGCTGGCTTGTGGTTTGCCTTGGAAGCCTGGACATGTTTCCCATAGGCAATAATAAGCCTCCTAAAAGGATTTTACCTGAGGAGAGCCTCTACTCTCTTAACTATTTGTCCACGTGGCAGGGGAAGCAAGCTCCTCCCTAGCCTTTTTACCCCTAGGGGAAGAGGAATGAAGGTTACTCTTCCAAACTACAGACGGGAAGTAGAATTGAAAGAATGACCCACTCTATGAAAAAGTGGTGCATTACCTATCTCAAACAGCTCCCAGTTTTAGGATATCTTTTCTTCCTACTGTTACTGGATGAATTGGTCCTTGCAATTAGGTTGGGTAATCCTACATTTCAGGGAGGAAATTCATCTCCTTATATCCTCTTATTATTTTGGCCTGCCCAGTCTCTGCAACACATCCCATATGAGATTCCTCCACACTATGCTCTTTGTGGAATTCTGCCTCACTATTGGAGATCCCATAGGTGTGAGCAAAAGGACCCTAGATGGATGATGATACTGGGGAGAGGAAGGAACCTTAGAGTCTGGAGCTTTATTTTATGCGTTTTCAGACTCCATTATTTTATGGAAGTCTCTGTATTGGAATTGGAAAAAAGAATCCTGAATTCAGTGCTTGTATCCTGTCACATATATTGTATTAGCTGATTATTTGTTTTAATATTTTGTTTGTTAAGTTCTATTACACTGAATCATTTTAAGCTACTGTGTTTTGGTTATTAGCTATATATTCTGTTGCACTGTCTTTATTTGTACCTATGACTAGACTGAAGAAGATATCATTGTAAAAGTACCTTTGAGTTGTTTGTAACAAGAGATAGGAGTTTGTTTAGTAGCTGAAATGAAGTGCTATAACACTATTCCTTGCCTCCACATTAATATATATGAGACACATAAAAGACATGCCTTTTAGAGCTGTTATAGTCTCATGCCAAAGGAGGGAGCAAACCCAATAAGGTTGGTTACCCTGTGGTAGGTTATAGTCTTATAAAGTTTTCCTAGGAGGTATGTTACCACTAATGGCCCCCAAGAGGGAGAATTTCAGCCAACATTAAAAGCCATGAACTTCAGTGGCTACCTGAGCGGATCTGAGTTTTGGTCAATACCCTCCTCAGGGGAGAATATATAATGGTCATAAGGATTGCAACATCCTTCTCAAGGGGGATTGCATACTCATCATAGGTATTGTATAATTGTCAGGAAAAGAAAAAATCTTTTAAGAAAGAAACATTTCAAGAAAAGGAACTTGATAACTCTTTGAATCTAGAAGAAGAATTGTTTGAAGAAGGCACCATGATGATGCCTGAAGAAACCTCCACAGCCTCAGAAGATCTAGAATGAACCATGGAGTATAATTGTTTGAACTCTGAGGGGTTGTAGCACATTTATTTTGCGTGTATACTCTTATGCCAAAGGTGACTGCCCCCTAATTGGCTTTTTGTCAATATGCCTACCAAGCATTGGTTATGTTCTCTTTCCTTTTTATCCCTAAATTATTGTATTTATAAGTTGGTTATGTTCACATGAACCACTGGGGAGGCAAGTCTCCTAAAGAATCCCAGGGGGGGTTGTATAATTAGAATCTGTTACCCTAATAACTATGATCCCCAGGAAAACTATAATTCATAGCACTCCACTCACTTCCTGTCCTTGTGTGCTGACATAGACTGGGTATAAGTTCGGTGGAGTTCCGTGTCTCACTCTCTGCTTCCTTTTGTGGCTTTGGTGGAGTGGGATTTTTGACCAAGTAGAAAAACTTAGTCACATGTTTTTTTCAGATAATAAACTTTATAAAAATAATACTTGAAGTATTAGACATTAATTTAAGTCTTATACATCTCAAGGCCTGCTTCTCAATCCACTGAGCTAACCAGCTGCCCCACTAATGCCGTCTTAAGAAAAGCATGTCCACTTCCAAGAATAAGAAGATAGCCATCCTTCTGTGCTATCAGGTGGCATTTGGAGTATTTTATTTGGTTCTAGATGACACAATTTACAAGGGGCATCAATAAACTGGAGAGTGATCAACCAGAAGTTGCATTGGCAGTTGGAGACAGGTGGGTGGTTTTGGAGCCAGCAAGCAGTAGAAGCAGACCCCTTGTAAAACTTATCAAAGCTATCTATTCTTTATTTTTAAACTTAAAATTTTTTTTTAGAATTCTGCCCCTTCAAGTTGCCATAACATAGAGATGAAAATTAATATTCAATAATTAAAGTATTATATTTCATAAAGTTTTATTAATAATAACATAAAAACTAAATAAAAGATTACTGACCAGCCCACTTTCCAGAGTAAAAGAGAAAGAATGAGGCAGAGCCTTAGAACTTATACAAAATGTGACCACTCAAATATAGCCAAGAGTTAAAGCATTGTAGTTAATACAGAAATGATGTTTGGGTAATGTAGTTTTTAGGGACTCAAGATATTTCTAACTATATACTATTGTATGATCTTTGTGATATAGTCCTATAATCTCTTTGGTAGTATTTTATTTAAAATACTTGCATCAAAGTTCATTAGTGAAATGTCTAATTTTCTCCTCTGTTTTCCTTTCCATGGTTTAGGTATGAAAACCATATTTGTGTCATAAAAGGAATTTGGTGGGATTCTTTCTGTACCTTTTTTAAAAAAACCTTTCCCTTCCATCTTAGACTAAATATTGGTTCCAAAGTAGATGAGAAATAGAGACTAGGCTATGGGGGTCACACAGCCAGGAAGTGTCTGAGGCCAGATTAAACACTGTTCCTCCTGGATTCTAGGCCCTGGTATCCACTGAGTAACTCACTGCTCCTCATTGCCTATATTTTTAAGATAATTTATACAGCATAGAGATTCATTGTTCCTTCAGTGTTGTAATTGACTGGTAAATGGATCTGATCCTGCATTTTTTTTTCATAGGGAGCTCATTTGTGGTTTCTTCAATATCTTTTTCTAAAATCCAAGTCATTTGAAATAAGTCTTGATCAATGACACATGTTAAAACCAGTGGAAATGTGCATCAGCTATGGGGGGGGGTAGTAAAAGGAGTGTGTGAAGGAGAAAGTAAAAACATAAATCATGTAACCATGGAAAAATTTTCTAAAAAATAAACAAGTAAATAAATAATAATTTAAAAATAAATGAAATCGAATTATTTAAGGTGTTCTATTTTTAATTCTGACATCCCGAACAATTCCTATTTTTGTAAGTATTAATCCAATCCATTTACATTTCAATTTTGTTGGCATATCATTGGTCAAAATAAGTCCTCAGGATTTCTTCAAATTCAACTTCATTGGTAACTCATTCATCCTTTTCCTTTTTGCTGTTGGTAATTCTCTTTTGTTCCTTCTTTAATCAAATTATCCAATGGTTTAACTATTTTATTGTTTTTATGCTAAAAAACAGATCCTAGTATTATTTAATTCTTTACTTTTTGATTTTATTAAACTCTCTATTGATTTTCAGGATTTCCATGTTTTGTGTTTAATTGGAGATTTCCCAATCTTTCCAGGAGCCTGAAATTCATTGTAAGAACATTGTATGACAGCCCTAGAGAGGCTAAGATGCCCTAGGCCATACTAGGTGTCAACTGCTCCATCTGTGATAGAGAAACAAGAAAAAAAACCTGAATGTTGCTGGTAATAGAAAAGAGATTCGCAACATCAGGAAATAGTCCATATCTGATTATTATAAACCACTGAGCATTCATTGGCAGGGGCATAGAGCCCATTATAACTCTACCAGTCCATGGAGACAAGTCTCCTCTCCCCCTCAAGTCTTCTATTCTTCGGGCTAAGCATCTCTAGTGCCTTCTAGTGGTCCTTCAATTAAATATGTGTGTGTTCATGTCTCTTCTCTGCTCATGACTCCTGATTTCCTACAGAGTATCCTTCAGTGTACTTAGTCTGGCATCCTTAGCCCTTCACAAAATGGCAGCAGGCCTTTCAGATACTTCTGGCCATGCATTGTCTGCTCAGATGGCAGGGTCTACCTTTAACACTCAGACACACACACACACACACACACACACACACACACACACACACACACACCATAGTTTCCCTCCTCTGAACCTTTGTG
>NW_025350568.1:0-7702 GCF_016433145.1 Gracilinanus agilis
TTTAAAGTGATATATAAATGCTGGCTATAATTTATTAAATGATGTTAGAGAGACATTTGTACTAGTTAAATTAATTTGGGGCCCTGGTTCCTAGGAAATTGATATTGGAGGCATATACAGAAATGGGGGCTATGCAAATCACATTAGAGGACATCCATAGCCCATCGCAGGTACTTCCTAAACTATGAGGGTGATGATGTGCCCAATGGAACTCTGGTGAACCCACCTGGTAGTGCATATGTGGGTTAAGAGAGGAAGTTCAAAGTCTTACTGCACAAGTCAATATGCTATGGTTAATGTGCATTCCCATGCATTTCTTTTGTGTAAAGGTAGTATCCAAATAAATAATGTAAAAAGTAAAGGACAGCTCAAGAAACAGAAATTAATATAAATATAAAATTAGGTTTGCAGTATGAATTATACAATTTTATTGGACTACCTATATTTCCTTAAGTATAGTTTAGTTTTCTGCTTCATTTTATTCATATAAAGTCTCAACATTTATTTCACATCACTCACTCCTTGTCTTCTTTTGAATTTTATGAAATTCATCATCCAGAAAGTTTACATACTACCAAGGAATATAGAGATATCAAGAAGATATGATCTATCACTATAAAATTCTTCAAGTTTCTCCCCAGAACTCAAACACCATTCAACCATCAACTTTGCCACTATCACCCTCTCCAATTAAAAAAAAATTCTTTTGCCTTTATTTTCTTCCTGGGGTCAATGTATCATGTCATCTCTGTACTTTCCAAACCAAATGGAATGAACAAAGAAATTACCTGAGACATGAATTACCTCTCCAAAACCACAGAGGGATAATCTGGAATCTAGCTAGAAAATCATCTTCCTTTTCCTTTCCTTTCTGTTTCAGAACCATAAAATTGGATATTTTGCTAATTGACTAATCTGGATCTTTATTTAACATAAAAGCAAATTTTAGTAATATACCAAATTAGCAAAATGAGTATTCAAGAATATTTTCTAGCTAGGTTTATTCAACCTGTATTATAGAGTGCTTCATTTATACTAAACAAAGTAGTATTTATCTTTCACAATTCATATGTTATGCAGTTTTACAGGACAATTCCAAGGAAGAATGATTTCTTCACTGAGCTCGATTTTCATCTTAAACCATGTCTAATTTAAGGGCTCTGATTATGAACTCAAATACTTGAACTAGGCACAGAATTATCAGGCATACTTAGAACTTCTCTCATTTAATCCTCCTGGAATCTTGAAATTCTCTGTGGATTGAAGGCACGGAAATATGTGTTGGCTTTCAAATGTAGACATTTTTTTCTCTGCCAAAATCTTTTGTTCTCAAGTCATTTCCTTGAGAACTGCAAAAGATAATGGGAGAATTTTGAGTCTGTGCCCCTCAGCCAATGTCCTAACAAATATATTAAAAAAAGAACTGAGGTTATGAGTAGGCGGAGATAACTAGTTAGTGCTTAGCCTTTCCTAGGGCCCTTTCTTGATCTTTTACCCACTTTCTTGCAGATTTAATCCTATCATTAAATATCTCAAAATAATGTTTTGGAAGAACATTTAGGGCACATTGCCTATTGCCTCAATTTGAGAATCTATTACCTACTGCCATTTATTCTTTTTTTAAAAAAAACGCTTACCTTCCATCTTTGAATCAACACCATGTATTGGTTCCAAGGCAGAAGAGCAGTAAGGGCAAAGCAATGGAGGTTAAGTGATATGCCCAAGGTCACAGAGCTAAGAAATGTTTGAGGACAGATTTGAACCTAGGACATCCCATCTCTAGGCCTGTCTCCAAATCCACTGAACTACCCAGCTGCCCCCTATTTCCCTTTATTCTTAACAAAGCAAAGAAGAAACATTTGCTTACTCATTCACCCAAGATCAAACAAGCAAATACTAATAGAACTTCACATTCCCCCAACTAGAAAAATAGTAAGAAAACAATTAGATTTTCCATGTATTTTTATAAACCTAAATGTATACCTATATAAATATACATGTATACACAATACAAATATACACATATACTATATATGTTTTTGTGTATATCTAATGTAATATAATTGACAAAAGAATGACTATAGAATCGAGGAGTTCTTAGTTCAAGTCCTTGGTTCAAGTCATGTACAGTGTGACACATAGACCAGGAAGTCACAACCTCTTAGAACTCCTAGACAACACTAATAATCAGTCTTACAGATGAATAGTTGATCTTTTCTCTTTGTGGAAGTATCTTCCAGACTAGGATGTCCCTAGATACTTATAATCAGAATTTTTTTAAATTTCATTACTACTTCCATCCACTCCCATCCACCCCAAAATATGTATAAAATCTAAGTGATTGGTTTTTTTGTCTTGTTTTGAGGCTTGATCTAAAAATAAAGAAAAAAAAAGAGGAAAACTACACTACTACAATATCAGGATGTTGTTGATCTGAGGAATAGAGCCAGAAGGTTTGTGTGAATAATAGGAATTCATAGCTTCATAGATTTGTAGCTTGAAAGGACCTTTACAGTTGTCTAATATAACTCCCTCATATTTCACATGGGGAAACAGTGGCATGGGAAGGTTATATAATAAAAGATATGACTAAGACTTCAATACAGGTCCTTCAACTACAAATGCAGTAATATTTTAAATGTACAGTAAAGTATTGGAGAATACTTTTTGGAGAATAATTTAGTTGGAAATAGTTGGAAACTAATTTGGGAAATTTAGTTGGAACATGGAAAAATCATGAGTTAGAATTTTCATATTGATATCCATCAAATAATGAATCAATAAACATTTATTAAGTGCTGATTAATGCCAGCCAATGTGCTAAGTACTAAATGAATAAGACATGGAGTTATCTTTGATATTTCTTAAACTGATGATGTTTTCTTTGCATTGATCATAATAGAAAATGCAAGTCTCTAATAAAAAACAGATGATGAATAAATATATTAGCATAATAGCTGTTGTCTGGCAGTCAGATTACAATTATCCCCCTAATTTCCTCCAGAAGTTAAAAAAATTACATTATGGCATGAAAAATTATAAGGAGGTAGAATTACATAATAGAAAAAGTTCTGGACTAGGAGTTAGGATAGAATTGAGTTTGAATCTTGATTCTGACACTAGCTACATAACCATGGAAAAATAACTTAACATCTCTGAACATCAGTTTTTCACATATAAAAATGGGGATAATAATATCAATAATGCCACTTCTCACAGAGTTGTTGAAAAAATAAAATTGAATAATGCAGGTGAAGTCCTTTGCCATTTGTAAAGCAGTATCATCTATTATTAAAAACTGTCAAAGATCTTTTACAAAGGTAAAGTTTGCTATTTGTGTCAGTGTGAGGATTATCCCCATGAAACTATGACTGATCTTTGAAGTATTCATAATTATGACTTTGTTAATAATATTTAGCATTTATAGAGGTCTAAGATTTTAAAAATCTATTTATATACAAATATATTCCACAAGTCTTATGAAGATTTAAGCTATTGAAGCTGAGGCTGATGTTATTAGTATCCTTTTTTTTTACAGGTAAGGAAACCAAGGTTGAAAGAAATTGGATGATTTCCCTAGGGTCATATGAGTAGAGAATATCTGAGATAGATTGGAAGTTTGGTACTTGGGTCTTACTGAGGGCCATTACTCTTTTCATTAGATAGGAGAATTAAATAATTTATTTTCTTTTGGCCAAAGTGTGATGTATACAGGGTTTGGGATAGAATAAGATATATTCCATACACTTCTCTGGGGTCTCGTGGAGTGTTACTTAATAACATAACATTTAATATTTAATATTTTATCTATAACATAACCAAGTATTGCTTTGGGGTGAAAAAGGCCAATAAGAGTGCCACAGTGGCTTCCCAAAATCCCCAAATCATAACCACATAGGAATTAAGCTTCAGTCACCAGACTCTTTGAGAAAGAGCTGGGTCCAACTCAAGAGAACCAATGGTCTTTCACCAAAGAGCTATTTTAATGAAGTCAAGACTGAATGATGGCTAAATGAATTCCAGCGTAGGTTCTGGATGGAATTCATTTGGATCAGCAGTCATTTGGGACCCTCTATAAACATTGCTTTCTTTTTAGATCTCCCTCCTAATAAGTAAGCAAGCACATTTCTGGAATTTTGACTTGGCAATTCCTTTGTAATTTGTTTTCTAATTTATTGTTGATGAGTTGTTTTATTTTCTCCCAAGATTTATTTCTGCTTAAAATATCTCAAACCCAGATTAGGGCCACGTATATTTTTCAACAACTGTCTCTTCTTCAAATCAGACATCTCCAATTTTGGATTCTCCTACAGTGCCTAGCACAGTGCTGAATACATAGTAGACACTGAAAACCATCCATATTGACTTGATAATTACAGCATAATATCTTATAAAGGAAATTATCAGACCAAAAAGAATATTAAAAATAAGCACACAAAAGATGGGAAATTGAGCTACCTATGTCCATTCCTAGTTCTCAGAAAAATAATAGCCTTAAAAAGAGAGAAAATTTCTGCCTTTTTTCTCCCATTTGTTAAAAAAAAGCTTCAGAATTAACATCATTTTCCTCTATCTATAAAACAAAAGATCTTGATATTTAGAGGTAGAATAGACAAGACATTTCATATAAGGAAATGATTCAGAAGGTGGAAGCATCTTGGCGAAAGGGGAAAAATACACATTTTTAGTCAAGCAGGTCCTCAATGACTTAGAAATAAACCTAATTTTTATTTTAAGAACTAAAATTTATCCTTAATTGTGATGGGTGACATTAATTTCTAATTGAATTAAATGACATTCAGCAAATATTTTAAGGTTTCTCCTACATATAAGCATTGTAATAAACTCTTAAGAACATGCAAAATTGAGGAAGGCACAATCTCTTCACTAAAGGAGTTTATAATTCAGTAGAGAAGCTGGCATGTGTGCATACAAAATAAGACTTGGCAAATGCATGAGAGTTCCAAATTTCCTCAGAAATGGGGCTACTATGAATCAAAAGGGATAGACTATTCTCAAAGGAGCTATACTCTCATCTATAAGTGGTAGCAGTGAAATGATTCCATTTCTTCTTTCTTTTCACTCTCTTTCCCTCTTGGAATTCTAGGGTAAAATTGTATAGAATAATGTTCATTCTTGATTACAAAGATTATTTTTCCCCAGAGATCATTCCCCCTGACTGGGTGAACTCCAAGAGGTTTCTCTAGACAACCTAGTTGCATTATTAAAAGTAGTTTTAGTTGCATTTGATCTGAAAAAGATATGGTTACTATAACTCTATGATTGATATAGCCCTTAATCAGGATCATAGGTTTCTACATCTATTTGGTATCATTTAAATGTGATTTAAAAAAAAAATCAAATCCTTAAACATGAAACAGATGTCCCAGTGTACAATGAGAGAAATGGAGCAAAGTCAAAGAAACAGAAAGTCATTCAATCATAATCACATTTTCACCTGCTTACGTGCTGCACATGTGTGGCTCCCTGGCAGATAGTGTGTTCAAAATCTCTAGGGCAGAAAGAAAAACCATGAAAGTGTGCTTTCACTGATGTCACTAAAAACATATGTTACGCCAATTCAGTTCAAGTGCCATGAACTCAAGGGAGTGTACAATGCTTGTTCCTTAGCAAAAAATGAAATTATATCTCATCTGGGTCAAGTCTGCTCTTTTTGTTATGAGAATTTTGTGAAATAAACACCTTCAATTCAATGTCATCCTTCACCTTCAGAATTTCCTTCAATAATACTTAAAGAAAAAACCCATATTTTAAATACCCAGTGGGATAGAGAGGGATGGAGGAATCTTATTGAAAGTAATAACAGAGGGTGAGAAAATAAATGTAAATGAAGTATTTTCTATGGATTTACTCTTTTCAAAATATTCCAGTGAAAAGAACATTGTATCAAATGAATATATTCTCAGGAAGATAAGGAAAATATGTTTGTGTTTATTACATGTTACCCAGCTTTGAATATACTGGAAACAGCATAGCAAGTATAAGCAGTGACTATCTTGCAGAAGTCATGAGTCCAGAAAAAAACACATGGACAAAGCTTCTTAATCTAATTGTGTTTTCCCCTTTTCTGTAAAACTAGAAACATCTCAATATAAATCTCTCTCCCTTTCTCTCTCTCTCTTTTTCTCTCTCTCTCTTCTCTTCTCTTTCTACCTCTCTCTCTCTCATATACATTTTCTTTGAATTATGTGTGTATGTGTGCATATGTGTACATATGAAATATATAATTTATATGTAAAGTATCTATATAATTGTTTATTATATGTAATACATTTTATAGTTCTCTAGATGTAATATATACATGTGTATATATACATATGTACATATGTAAAGTTCAGAGAAATATAATTACATAATAAACTATATGTTTACTTAATAGGGAAGAGAATAAGCATTTATATAGTGCCTTTTATGTGACAGATGCTGTCCTAAATGTTTTATAAATACAATTTAATTTGATCCTCAAAATAACCCTGTGAGGTAGGTGCTGTTATTTTCATTTTACACTTCAGGAAACTGAGTCAAACAGAGGTTAAATGACTTGCCTGGGGTCACAAAGCTAGAGTTTGTGTGTGTGTGTGTGTGTGTGTGTGTGTGTGTATACTTAAGCACACATACATACACATATACAAATACTGAAGTCTATGCATTTTTGTATACAGAGGCATATACATACAAATGCATGTATACATACATATAGATATGTGTGTGTTTATGTATATACACATACAGTATGACAACATATACATATATAAGCTGTGCAGATGGAAAATTTGCCACACCTGAGCTACATCCCCAGCATCCTTTTAAGTATGTCCTCATTTGACATACGGAGGCTTGGGAGATAAATTTGGCTGAGACGCACATTTCAGGGCTCTTTTTGGGCTTTGTTTTGGTTAAAGTGTGGCAGGTGTGGGTCTCCAGCTCTGTGCTCTGCTCACTTGGCTAAAGGAATCCCTTTCCTTCTCATTTTTGTTATTATTAAATCCATTTATTTAAAATATCAGGAGTATTTTTTTCATTTCTACTCCTACAAAGCAGAGGTATATGTATATATGTGCATGCATATACACAATATACATTATATTGTACATATATTTTCCACATATAGAGTCATATTTGGCTATATTTGCCAATAGTTTTCATTGATATGTATATATGTATAAATATACACATATTTTATATATACATAAACGTGTATTTTTTCTTTGAATTTTTTTTATTTGTAGGAAAGAAACTTTACCCAAGGACAAACTAAGTTAGAGACTACAAATAATGATTATATTGACATGTTTCCTTATATTTACTTGTATATTTTTAGCAAATATTTCACTTCTCTCTCACAAGATATGTCTTAGTAAGAGAAAGAACATAATTTGTGTCCTATAGATCTTCAAGAGTTTTCTAATGTAAAGTTAATCATCATAGTTGCTTCCTCTTTTCAGTCATCATGTTGATTTTGACAAGTAATTTGGTCCATATCAGTTTAGCTGTGCCTGCCAAGCATTGAGAAACTTAGGACAATTGCTATGAAAATAACAAGTCCATCCCCGAAAAGGGAGGGGATATGAGGAAGCAACTTCCAATTTGTTGCTTAAAACTTGAATTCCAGTCAAGGCATCTTAAGGGCAGAAACTGTAATTTCCATCATTGTATGCCCAGTCCTCAGCCCAAAATGAAG
>NW_025350569.1:0-3572 GCF_016433145.1 Gracilinanus agilis
CACTCTCTCTTACTCTCTCTCTCTCTCTCCAAAAAGTGAAATTCAACAAACCAAAAAAGAACTGCCAAAGAGGGAAAAAACTGGTCCAGATAACTAGGTAAATTCTTTAAAAGCAATTAATATTTATCTTGAACACATATTTCAATCATTGAGGAAGAATTACCAAATTACTTTTATGAAACAAATGTAGTCCCAATGACTAAATTAGTCAGACAGAGTAAAAGAACCCTACCCCAATATCACTAATGAATATTGATAGACAATTTTAAAATAAAATTTTAGAAAAAAGACAGTAACATATGCTTGTATATATTATATATGATAAATAATGCTTTTTTAAGTATTCAAAATGGTACGGTTGGATTTATACCAGGGAAGCAAAGACATCTCAACATTAAGAAAAGTAACAATGTAATTAATCATAATAAAACAAAAGCAGCAAAAAAAAAACCCCACATATTAAAACAGTCATAGACCTGGAGATAATCTTTGGCAAAACACAAAGCAAATATGTTCAAAATCCTAGTGAGCATTGGCATAGAAGGGTCATTTTAATTTAATTTTAGAAGTATATAATTAATACTAAAAACTAGTATTATTTGCAATGGGAAAATGCTAGAAACTTTCTCAATCGATTCAAGGGTAAAACAAGGACCTCTCCTCTTCTCTATTATTTCTTAACATAGTTCAAGAAATTCTGGCTAACAATAAGAGAAGAAAAAGAAATTAAAGGCACAAAATTTAACAGGGAGATAAAATTTTCCTTCTTTACAGATAATATGATTATTTAATTTAATTGGACAATAAGCTTTTATTAAGCTTCCATTGCATGCCAACCAGTGAGGATACAAAGGACAACATCAACAACAACAACAAAAAAAACAGTCCTTTCCTACTCCTAAGAAGCTCACAGTCTGAGGAGACAACATACAAACAATTATGTACAAGCAAGATAGATATAGGATAAATAAAAATTGATAAACAGAAGGAAGGCATTAGGATTAAAGAAATTCAGGAAAACCTTCTAGAAGAAGATAGAATTTTAGTTGTGAGTTGAAGAAAGTCAAGGAATCCAGATGGCAAGATGAGGGTGAGAGAATTCCAGGTATGGGGGAAGGTAGCCAAAGAAAATGTCCAGAGCTAGATGGAATGCCTTCTTGGGTGAATAGCAAAGAAGCCAATGTCACTGGATCACAAAATAGATGGAAATAAGTAAGATGTAAGAAGACTAGAAAGGTAAGTTAGAGCTAGGTTATAAATGGCTTTGAAGGACAAATAGAGGATTTAGTATTTGATCTCTGAGGTTGATAGAAAGCCACTTGAATTTATTGAATAAGGTAGTAAGATATTCAGATCTTTAGGAAGGTGTCAATATGTTAGCTAAGTCAAGAATGACTGGAATCAGGAGAGACTTGCAGAAGGCAGACCATTCAGCAGGCTCTTGAATAATACAGATATAACTTGATGAGTTCCTGCACTAAAATAATGACAGTGTTAAAGGAGAAAAGGGGACATATATGAGAGATGTTATGAAGTTAGAATTGACAAGACAGAGTAACAAATTGCATGAGAAGTGAGAGAAAGAGTGAAGAGCTGAAGATGATAACTAAGTTTTGAGTGAGTGATTGGGAAAATGGTGATGCCCTCAATAATAATAGTGTAATTTGGAATGGGGGATGGTCTAGAAGAGTGATTCCCAAAGTGGGCACCACTGCCCCCTGGTGGCTGCTGCAGCGATCCAGAGGGCAGTGATGGCCACAGGTCCATTTGGGGGCGGTGAATAACTGTAAGGGAGAGGTGATAGTATGTGACAGGGGGCACTAAGTAATATTTTTTCTGGAAAGGGGGCAGTAGGCCAAAAAAGTTTGGAAACCACTGGTCTAGAATGATGAGTTCAATTTTAGATATGTTGGTTTTAAAATATCTTTGAGATTAAGTTTAAGGTGTCCATTTAGCAGTTGGAGATGTGAGAATGGAAGTCAAGAGAAAGTTTAGGACTGGATAAATAGAATTGTGAATCAAAGCATAGAGATGATCATTAAATCCATGGGAGCCAATGAGATCACCAAGTTAAATAGTATTGAAGGGTTAAGTAAGTGGTTCCAAAACAGAGCCCTAGGAAATAATCTCCATGAGAAGGAATGACTTGAATGAAAATCCCAGAAAGAAGACTAAGAATGAGTGGTCAGATAGATTGTAGGAGACCCTAGATAGAGAAGAGTCAGTGAAAAAACTAGAAGGAAAAGAGTACAAAGGAGAAGTGGGGAATCAATAACATCAAAGGCTGTAGAGGGGTCGAAAAGGATGGGATTGGAAAAAGGAATATTGGAATTGGTGATTAAGATATCATTAGCAACTTTGGAGAAGGCAGAGGAGACTCAAAACCAGAATATGGAGAGTTAGGAATAGAGGGAAAGAAAGTGGAAGCAATGATTGTAGGCAGTCTTCTCAAGTTAGTCATAAGGAGGAAATATTAGATAGTAGCTAGATGAAATGAGATTTCTTTGAAGATAGGAGAGATGGGCATGTCTGTACAGAGTAGGGAAGCAGCCAATAGATAGGAAGAGTTTGAAGATAAGTGAGAGAGGGAATGACAGAAGGGGCAATCTGTTGGAGCAAACAGAATAAAATGGTGTCATTTTTGCTTGTAGAAGGGTTACCCTTGGCAAGGAGAAGAGCCATCTCTTCAATGTGAGATGGAGTTTAAGGAGGAAAATGTCATAAGGTGGAAGCCATCTACGTACGTGATGTGAGGTGAGGAGGAGGGGAAAAGAGGGAGTTCTTGGCAAATGGCCTCATTTTTTTGCATGAAATATGAGGAAAGGTCTTCAGCTGAGAGAGCGTACAGAGGGAGTTATGAGATGTTTGAGGAAGAAAGAAAAAGTTAGGATGAGTCACTATACTGAATGGCATAGTGTATTGATCAGGGCAGTTAAAAAGAATTTGACTTGCAGCAATGAGAACCCAACCAGGATTATGTAACATAGTTTTGAAGTGCATACTGTCAATGATTTCATGATTTTTCGCCAGCTTCCTTTAGCAATACATGAGTTAGGAGCAAAAGAAGCAGATGTGGGAGTAGTTCAAGGCTGAGTTTTGACAGGGCAAGATTGAAGATAGATGAAGAGGGCAAGAAGACAGTGTAGAGTTGGCTGATTCAGTAAGGCAACAAAATAGACAAGGGAAGAAAGTGTAATCCATGCAAAGGAGATAGCCTCGGACAGAAGTGAGGTCTCAAGAGATTGCAGGTCCTGACAAAGATGATTTGAATTTGAGATTTCAAGTCAGAGGGAGACAATAATAACAGATTTTGATCCATGAGGGAATTTCAGCTCGTGAATTTGAAAGTGGTGTGTTTGTGGTTGATGGCAAGAGCAAAGGTACTGTCATCTCTGTGTGTAGCTGAGGTAAAATGAAGGAGGGGATCCTGGGAAATGAATAAGTTGAGGAATGAGAAGTCAGAGCAATAACAAGAACAAGGAGGAAATGATAGAAAAAAGTCTTATTCTTTTCTCAGAATATATGCATTAACTAAGAGTCAGTGTACCAAGACTTTATATAAATAAATATAT